>NW_015112875.1:216947-254803 GCF_001443285.1 Poecilia latipinna | reverse complement strand
TACCGTCAATGTGGCCCATTGAGGGGGGCCAATATGCTGAAGTGGCCCTCAGTGAAATTGAGTTTGACACCCCTGGTCTATGGCAATAGGCTGATAATCATCACCATGATGCATGATTGTTACCTTTAGATGTAATTTTTTCATACTCACACCTGGCCAAATTATTTCAAAGTACTTTATATTCTAAACTATTTGACCAGAAATTTGACAACAATAACCAGAATAATCTTTGCTTGAAGAACCATGACCACGGTACTTTAAGTCAATACGTGTTAGAAAACCTCCACATTTAGATGCTAGATGAAGTTGTGGAAAAATGTTTCTATTAAGGCTAAAGAAGCATAAATATTTCATTTCTCTTCAGCAGAATTTTGATAGCTCATTATTCTTGTAAAAAAGACTTTACTAGTTCTTGCAGGGAATTATTATAGAGAGGATACATTTAGCAATGACTCTACAGTCAGTAATGGACCGCAGAGTCTGCCAAATACAGCCAAATTAGCCAGTTCTAAGGATTTTTGCTGAATATTTGTGTAATGTATTGAACATGAGCTAAGTTGTTGTAACATGAATTGGACTCAGTGAAGCTAAAGTTTAGAAATGTTATATATTTTCCTAAAGTTATGCTGCAATAGTGTTGTAATGTTGTTGTCATAGTAGAGAGATATCTGATAATCTAGTTAGCAATGCAAATGTGGAACTGCTGCAGCTAATCAAATTCTAATAAGAGTCAAAAACACCCACAGAAATTGAGTTTTAATATTTAAGTTTTATGTGTAGACTTCTTAAAATCCCACTGATCATGCTCTGCTGGCACCGACAGCTGGAAACATATTAATCACATTTACTACTAAATTTACAAGTATGTTAACACACACCATGGAGATGTAGGAACAACTTTTGCATTTTGGGAACAAAAGCTGCATCTAAACTTGGTAACTGAATTAAATAAATAGAAGTAATTATTAAACCCAAACTGGTCCTGAATAAAGCTGTTTGGAACCTGGGAAACCAATTACCAGAAAAACAGAAGAGGAGCAAGTTGGCTTTTTTCATAACTCACTGTTTTTATTTACCAAATCAACATGCTGCAATAAAGAAAACATTATTAACAGTAACAACCTTCCCCTGCCAATCATTTCCTTTCTTTTCCCGAAACATTGTTAAGCAAACAAGACAACAGGAAGAAGAGCAGAAAGTGCCTGTTGCTCTTTGGACCATGCAGGTTGCCCCACAACAGCTCTGTAGGAGATGACATTTAGATTTGCACTACAAGAAAGAAAAACTTCAAAAGAGGCTCATTTGCATATTGCAGACAGTGTTCACTCTTGATTTGTTTAAAAAGAATGATTTCCCCAGAGCCACTGGCAGCATGGCCTCTTCTGCACCGAGACTCTGGGGACATGGAAACACCCAGCTGCACAACTTCTGTTTCATCTGCACCGCAACAAACTAACCGGCTGACCGACCACGTCCATCTCCACGTCTTCCACAGTTCATCTCATTCCTGCAGGCTTCTGTTCTGTCGCTCTAATCAACTGCTTCCAGTCTTAAGTTCTCCACAAACGCTTAATTATACATCAATTTCATTGGACGCCAATTTCATTTTCCAACAAGACTTAGCAAAGGCAACACCAAAATTACCAAGACCTGCTTATATCTCCACTGTGCTTAATGAGTGAGCAAAATCACTTAACTTAGCCCTCATAGTTAAGGGTTTATTCTTTACAAAAGTCAGCTTTTATCAAGAATAAGATGACAGGACAGCCACAGGCTGAACTAATCCAGTACACATACACATACCTTTCAAAAGACCAGTATTTCTTTTTAAATAAAAGTTTTCTTTTATTTACCATTTGTTGTAATGTTGTCATTTTCTAAGACATTTTAGGGTTTGACTTTGCTGTAGTTAAAAAGAAGAGAACATAAAACATGTTACTGTGAGAATTAAATCTGTACAAGTTTCATTTTTTGAATTTAATTGATAATACATTTATAATTGATTAATAAAAATGTAATGGCATAAAAAAAATAGATATGGAACCTGGAATTGTAAATTGTGCGGCGAATAAATATCAGTAACTCAAACTGACTAGTAAAGGAGAAAGACTTGAAGAATGGACATCAGTCACATTAAAAATAAAAATGACTTTCTGACGTCTGTACTCATCAATCCATTTCTCGCTCAAGTTTTTTGGTTTCTCATGTTCCCAGCCTCTTTATCTCAATCTCGTTTGCTCTCCGCCCACTCCCTCTTCATCTCTCTGGTTATCCCCTGCTAATCTAGATTTGCCATGTGGCTAAGCCAGAGCTGGATTGTCGGGCTTTGCACTCAGTTGTCCTGGCCTCCATTTTGTTTGTCCTGACATAATAGCTTGATCTAAAAGCGACAAACTCGCAGAAATTGCTTTCCTGTCTTGTGTCAAGCAAGGCTGGCAGATTTTCCTAAATTGTAAATTATAGCTAACCTCCCATGACAAGGCAATATTAGGCTGTCGACTCTTTATGTCATTCAAGGTCTGGCAGGAGATGTCTGAGAACTGAAATTATCACTTTGTTTGATATATAACCAGTTATGATTAGTAGACAGGATGCGTGTCCTACACCTGACCCAATGTGGTGGGATGATTTTTTTTTAAACAGCTACAGCATGTGACCAGATGTTTATGGCTGAGTGACTCTTGGTGATTGAAGTCATTGTGGGGAGGCTTGTGAGGTCATGTCTGATCCCGTTATGTCCGTCACACACCGTCCTTCAAAGCAAAGGGAGGGACAAACCAACAGCAAACTTCACTCGGAGCACTTTCCTCATAAATGCATTTTCTTTCATTGCAATTCAAAGTGATAAAAAATGTATCCTTGTAATCAGATTTACATGCAAAAAAGGGTTTTAAAGCTAGATGCTGTATAATCACGCAATATCTTCCATTTCCAAACGTTTACACTGCTCATTCAGCTGTGTTGGCAAGTCACTGATCTCAGCTTCCCTGCAATCTAGCCAACAGTTAGAGGCAACAAAGGAACATGGCATGATTCAGAGAAAGGGCTTCCAGTGTGGCATTCTCTTTCAGAAGGAGTTTACATTTCTACAGCTCCGACAGGCAGATAGATGAGCAGAGTTTACCTCCATCCCCTCACAAGACAAATTATCACAGTATGCAGATGCTGTAATGACATTCCTCTGGGATGTAATCAAAGTGCCTAACGCATTAATTTCATTCAAGCAGAAAAGCAAATAAATCATTTTTGTAACTTTGTGTCACATTCCAGCGACATGCTGACATACATTCATTATGAAAATTACTGTTTCACAACATCATGAAAAAATAAAGTCAAACAAGAAATTTGTGGTGGGAAATAATCTTATCCAAAATGGGATGAAATCATAATAAAAATAGATATTTGTAATAAACTGTGTTAGTTAGGTGACTCATGCCTTTCTGTGTGCTGCTTTTTAAACTTTCCTTCTACGAGTTGATGGAAACCTGACTGACACCGCCGCATTGTCTCTAATTAAACGATGTAAATATTTGTCTGTCAGCCATGCCTATTTAAAGTATTATCCTTTTTACACAAACATGTTTTTGTTTTATTATAGTGCATCGTTAGTATACATATTTACAGTGTCTGTTCTCAATAATAAGGGAAAGTGAGGAATTACTCAACTGAACTATAGAACTTAAAACTGCATTGTTTTTAGCTCATTGCTTTATTTTTGTGTATTAAACTTGTAGAAGTTTGGTCCCCTCTGCAAGCCTCGCCTGAGTTTGACCATCTGTCACAAAAGTAAGGCTGAGTAAGATGCCAACATCCTGCTAGTTTCATATACATGCTAAATGGAGAAGAGAGAATACATTCGTTTCAAAAGAAAATATGAGTCGAAAGAAAGATGTAGGTTCTCCTGGCAGGAACGGAGATTCTGACCAGAACAAAGGCAGTTCATGTGTCTGATAACATTATTGCCTATGCCCAAAATAAACCTTACAAGACTTTAAAAAAGGTCAAATGAGGCAGAATACAGTTTAAGATACCCATATCATCAAATAAGTTTCAATATTTAGAGGACTGTATGCATACATTGAAGGTATATTTCCAAATCCAGAATGCTTCAACAATTTTGCTTCACTTAATTTTATTACAAAGTGGGAATTCATTATTTATCATATTTCATCAGACATGAAAAACATGTCTTTAAAGCAGTGAAAACCCCCCCCCCAAAAAAAAACCAGTCAGCTCAGTCAAGGGATGTGTTTCAGTATTTGAAGTCAAAATGCAGCAGGTTTTGTTTGGGAAAAAAAAAAGAAAAAAAAGAAAATTAAAACGGAAAGACATGACTTATTTTTAAAATCAAACTTATGCTTCAAGGTTGATTTTAAAAATGTCATTATCTGTCTTGACATTTTTTTGTATTTTCTCCTTCCTCTGAAAAGCTGTGCTTTTTGATCCATTTTCCATATTCCTAAATGGTGTCTCATTTCACCAGAGTTCATTTTTTTGGGGAGAATCTGCAGACGTTGGTAACCAAACACTTCTCCCACAAGATCCACTACACTTTAGAGCACTGATAGAGAAATGTTCTATCTCTGAAATCCTCTGCCAAATGCTGTGAACACGGAGCAAAGAAAATCACATTACCTTCTCCACAGACTTCAAAGTAAACGCTTTACAAGATATAGCTATGAAAGTCTGTGAAACATTTTTTTTTTTTTTCCCCTTTGACTTAAACTGGAATATATGAGTTAAGGAGAAACATAAAGTAGTGACAAGATAATGGAGATCAGGTTTCCATGAATCACCATAGGGTTATTTGAGACTGTATTCAGTGCAAAAGCCACGTAAAAATAGGAAAAGAGCATTTATGTCTCTTCTTGCTTAACATCATTATCTGACAGATATATCTGAAATGTTATGAGAATATTGGTTCCATTTATAATGCAAATATCAATCTTACCGTTTTAAATAGTTTTTTCCACCTACTGCCTTTTCAGTGGTTCATTTGGTTTAAAGGTCATTTCCTTTATGGAAGTCCATAAAGCACTGAAATCAATTGACCCAAAACAATTTTCTAGACTTTGTAGTTTGTTGTATTGTTGAGAAAATCCCAAATTATAAAGGTTTCAGTAAATAGCTGCTCTATTTCTAAACTTTTTACTAATGATGATAAAAGTAATAAAGCTTTGAAAACAATGTGCTTCCATGTTTGTTTTGGTTTAAATGGAGTTCCTCATGGCTTAATTTTGGGACCCTTTCCATTTACCATTTTAATAAGTCCATTGGAAACAGTATTTTTACAACTGAAGTGTTGCTGACAACACTAGACTTTGTTCAGCAAAGAACTTTAAAATGCCTTTTAGCTGCTGCAGGCTTTACCATGTGGCTTAAAGCAGGTTCTGAGTGAAGACATTCAAATGTCTGTTTTTCAGACATCATTAAAATAGTTTACACAATTCCTTACCAATATGGAGATCTTATTGAGTGTGTTCGATGCAAGACTTGAACACAGCTATTTACCCAGGGATTTTTTTCCCCCTAGAATTCGTATTAAGTTAAAAGAGCTGAATGTTTGACATCATCAGTAAGAAAACAATCTTCTCCGGTTATTTCTTGAAATGTTTTTGATTATGGTAGATGAAGAAAGACAAACACGAGTGCTGCTTCCTTCACTTTCAGTTTTAGATTATGTGCATTAATGCTCCTTAGTTTTATAATGAATCTATTATTCAGATGCATCTCTGTGCTTTAAAATCTGGCCATGTGACCTTCAGAATAATCTAAATAAAGTCTCATTTTAGGCTTGAAGCTCTAATTAACAGTTTTGAAACGTCTTCTTCACCAGGCCTACTTTGGAATAGATTATTCTCAAGGGACTCTGTGTAAAGAACAAAATAAAAAGGTTGAAATAAATAGAGCTGATGGTCAGGGATTTATGTAAAAAAAAAAAAAAAGTACAGACCTGGCCCATCCTAAATTATTAGAAACCATTTCTTTGTAAATCTCCTTAAAAAGGTCAGCAAGTGTCTGACCATTACGTCTTTTTAACAGATTTTTGTCTCTTTTTGCTTCTTAGTTAACTCAAATATACTCCAATGACGATCCACCATCTGCTCCTTCTGACACCTTGTTACATTTACTTCCTCTCAGCCACCAACCTTTTAAACCACTGCCGCTGCCTTTCATCTCCAAGCCGCTTTGCCACCTTGCCAGCCTCCAACTAAAATAAATGCTAAATGCAATATTTAGTCTGGCTGTGTCAGACAGGCTTAAAAGTAAAGGCAAAAATGCAACATTTTTTCCCTCCCTGTCTTCACTTTGAGACATCATGGATGTCAGACTGCATGGTAGACGCCTTGAGCAGTAAACAGAACTGCAAGAGGCTTATGAGAAATGTAAACTGAAGGACCACAATCCAAACAAACGGCTTTCTGACCAATAAACACACTCGTCTGTTTAGCACTAAATCAAAGAAAAACAGCATGCAGCTACTCTGCAGGGTTAAAGTAATGACTTGTGCTTTGTAATGCAGTAGAAGAAATTAATAAAAACAGCAGGTTTCGCCTGTGGGAGTTGCACTTTATCACTTGGTCAATAAGCATTCAATTACATCTTTTACTTAAGATGTTTAGTTAAAAGAAATAATCTTTTTTCATCTGGGATTCATATTAATCTGATAATATCTCTGGAAAAACTGTCTGCCACTGTGGAGAAGGGATAATGATTTTTCATTATTTTATTATTAATATAAAGTGGATTGAAGAAAAAAACACATGAGACGCATCAATAAAATCCCTGTGTAATTAGCTTCATACTTTGCAAAAGCTAAAAAGTCTAATTATGGACAGCAAATGGAAAGAGAAAGCAATCAATACCTTGTGTCGGAATTTCACGACTGGTCGATAGGTCTGTGACCCGAATCCCTCTTTGTCGGGTCTCCCAGTGGCGCCGAGCCCGGAGATCCCCACCATTAAAATGGCAACCCACCACCAGTCGGCTGTCTTCATTGGTCTTTTCCTGTCAAAAACCAAACAAGAATGGTGAGCTCTCCTCTACAACAATTTAAAGGTTCAATACCGTTTGGCTGAGGCAATTCATCAAGCATGCTGTAATTAGCGTAGACAATGAGAACCACAAAGCTGTCGCTGGTTTACACTAAAGCTATCAATACGAGCCCCACACTCAGCAATGAGATAGCATCTCCTTTTAAATCAATTATGGGGAAATAGACATCATGAGAAAATCTAGATAAGGTCGAAAGAGAGACAATATATTAAGGCAATTAAAGTGAGGGCTTTGGATTAATTAGGCTGAGTGTTTAAATCAAGTAGCTGTGATGCAGTGGGGAGATAAGATGTTCAACTCGGCTGCAAGAACAGATGTAATCCAAGTATATTTATATGAGTGCGAACATTCGCTTTACACCTCTAGTGTAATGCATTTTCAATTATTCATTATGTTGCATGAGGACAAGTCGGACCTTTGCATGACATGAATTAAACAAAAAGGACTTTGAGAACACACCCCGTGAATGTCACAGAAACAGCTTTGTTAGAGGAAGTAAACAAGCAAGAATTTCAATAAATATGCATCACTATCCAATAAACAACTTTATTTATTCTGTCTTACCTCAGGTTAAATGTAAGACAGAATTAAAGATAAAATGTAAAAGGCATTTACATCCACAACATCTGCAGCTCAACTCTAAAGTCTTTGTGACAGTTTATACATTTTACTCAGTGTTCACAGGCAAAGAGCAAGCTATGGCTTTTTAGCAATCTCAGGCCTCAAGGGTCTGTTCATCTTTCTTCAATAGAGAGGGATGACTGACAGCAGCTTGGTGACCCCGCTTCCTTGTTCTACTGGAGTGACACTGAGTTTGACAACAATGGCAGTGCTGCAGCAGACTTCTGAGCCCACATGCTACTCACAGGAGGTTAGGAGGTTCCACCAGCACAGCAGCATGTCACTGTGATGTTCTGGACCAACAGTGAAGACTCAAACTTTACTTTTGTGACTTTGCGACTTCTGTTGACTCCCTCGGATTTCTGATGCTTTCAGGTTCCTGCACATTTTCAGTTTTGAATGCATACAGTTTTAGTTTCATTCTCAGAATTTTTAAGCCCTAAAAGATCTGTGGATATACAGGAGCAGGTTGATGGATTAACTGTTCATTAGCATATGTTACCACTTTTTTCTTTTGTTAAAGTAAAAATTATGTCTACTTAACCTGTAGAATATTCTTGTATACATTTTCTTCCCTAGAAAATTAGTTTCTCATTGCATTTACCAGATCAATAATGCCTGCAGCAGTTTTAAAACAATAGATATATTAGCCATATCTTAAGCTACACCTAAAATAAATGAATCATCTTTAAGAATAAATATTTCAGTCCCTGGTTCTGTAAAGCTACATTCACACAGTAGGTCTTGAAGCTCCATACAATTTTTTTTGCTGAAAATTCCATTTTTTAATGTTACTAGTTTAATCCAACCACAATAAGATTTTGGTGTAAAAACCTTACGTCACCATGGCGACCTGCCAGCCAGAAGAATGTTGACGTCACACAGCAGTGCACCATTTAAGGAAGTAATAATGAGCTCCATCATTTGTGAATCGCTTTTAAAGTTTGTTCAACAGTAAATATCATTACAAGATGAAGGAAACTAAGAAAAAGAAGCACAACTAAAAACAATGGTCTTATGTGGAGCTTTGATTGCAATTTCCATAGAGAAGTTTGTTTAGATGTGCAGCTGGAGTCAGGACTGGCAATGAGCTTCACTGACAGACTTCTTTCATAAGAATTAAGACGCATGTCTCCCGTCAATGACATTAATGACAGATAAAATGCAACATGACCGTTGGGACTGCAGATGCTTTACAAACAATCAGATATGCATCTCATTTAGTACCACAGATTTAGTGGCACAGAATTGATTTTTTGGAGAATAAAAAGATCAAAATTGGGCCGTCCAGACTGTCATAAAAAAGTTGGCTGTAGATCACATATGAGCAAAAAGAAAAAAGCAGATTTGGGTCACATTTGCCTGCTGTGTGAACATAGATTTATAGTGGTCTGAGGAACAATTGTTTTTGTTCCAAAATATCTACATGGGAAATATTTGGAGACCTCCAACATGATCAC
Organism: Poecilia latipinna; assembly: GCF_001443285.1. Lineage (NCBI taxonomy): Eukaryota > Metazoa > Chordata > Actinopteri > Cyprinodontiformes > Poeciliidae > Poecilia > Poecilia latipinna. The sequence continues at coordinate 245,666 of NW_015112875.1, read as the reverse complement.
CTGCTGACATAGCCAGATGTCATTGGTCCCCAGGTCCCACTATCCTGCATGTTTCAGAGGCTTCACTGTTGCCACACCTGATTAGGATCAATGGGTCATGCTGCCGCAGAATGTGATGGTATGCTGGTGAAGCAATGCAATCATTCGAGTACGAGATGCTGGGGAAGGCAGGGGCAGATCTAAACACAAAGGGCTGTAAAGCTTCAGATTAATGTAAGCAACAGCAGCTGCCACACTTTTCTACTAACTGAGTTTAAGCCAAACGAGGTGGATTAACATTTCTGCCAGCACAGTCAATCAGCGTCTTTACAACACCCTGGTGTTAAGTGGGTTATTAATGGACTCATTTCTGTGGGATGTGTCTGAGCTGAAAACTCCACTTGAAACTGCATCCTTCAGATGCCTGAAACTAAAATGAAAATTATGGAAAGAAAGAAGAAATGAGATTTAATGACTGTCACGATTTCATGCACTCACAGATCTAAATATAAGTGGGTGCAGTAATTTCCACCTGCTATATAAATCTGCAAGACCTTTGAAATGCATGTGTTCATGTTTGTGTAAATGCTGCAAGTTTTGAGTGATTTTTTTCTAAAGCAAAGGGGAGAAACTATTAAGGGAGTTTCCCTGGAACCCCTGAGAGATGCCATCATAAGTTTGACTGGAGGTTTTAAATCCCCCAGAGCACGTCGAGGCTTTGGCATTGACTTTCAAATGAAGACTCCCCATTTCTTCCATGTGTACAATGAATCATGTCTCAACAATCTCTCACGCTCTCTGCACCACCTCCCGCATCGATATTCAGTAGATTTTCAACACACTGGGCTAAAAACTGTAACTTCTGCTCGTCTCATGAATGTGCATGAACTGGGAAATAACTGTGTTTGGAACTGTCAATTTGAAGTGATGTACTTTTTTAAAAACAATGATAAAACAATGAAAAAAAGACCTAATTTTTTTACAACCTCTTCCAAATCCGGGGAATATTAATCAAGCTTTCCACTCAGTTCTTCCTACATTGTTCATGAAATTTACGATGTAAGATTTTCATTTAAAGTTGATGGTAGAAAGTGCAAATTTTGCCCTTGGGTGTGCAGCTAGTCAGTGCCCAGGAAAATGAATGGCGTTCCTTTATTGGCTGCTTTGCATACATCAGCCAATAGTATATCTAGTAGCATTATGGCCAAGTACTTCAACTTCCGCAGCTGCATTTTCTTTCAAAGATTTTATATATACTCTATAACAAAATCTACAAATGGGAACATTTACTGGAAATAATTTAGAATTTGCTCTCTTTGTGAGGAAAGAGTTGTTACAAAAATACATGTGATTCTGGTCCAGAATAACAACTCCCTCAGGCATTAGTTATCTGATGAAAGTGCCACCAAAATTGCTTAGATTTCAAGATGCATTTGACCTTTTTATGCTCCAATCATCAATTTTCTTAAAAGATCTGTCTGCAGTATCCTCACCTTAAACTAGGGTTACGCTGAGTAGCTGTTCACATGCAATCAAGTTTCTTGTTCCACAACTATAATAACGCTAAATGCAATGCAATCACTTTTATTATGCAATTTCCCAAAATACCTGATTACCTTTGATCATCAAGAAGCAGCAAAATAATCACCTGTTAAGTACCATTAGCTGTACATTGAAATCTTTATATAACTCAACTTTACACACTGGTGCTACACAATATATTTATAATCATCTTTACTGAACCACTGAAAAATGTTATGTGGCATTTTATTCATGGGACACAGATTATCAAATTGCAACATAACATCCCATAGACTCTGATATTAAAGAAACATCCTTAGTTTTCAGGTTGCTTCATTCACACCAGAAGCTAAGTTAAAGTCAAAGTGAAGCAAAACACTACAGTAAGTAATGCAAGTCAGATTTATGAGCAGAGGGGATACAGTTCATTGATTTCACAAAGCAAAACAAAATTAATTCATGATCCTTCAGAAAACTCTTTAAATGTCATTTCTCCTGTTTGAAACCTGTCACAAGTTGAATGACATTTGGAGTCGTTTTCTGGAAGACAGTTCTCCATGTTTGGTGGTCACATGTTGTTTTTTTTTTCTTTTATCCATTCACCAATGATAAATAAGGGCAGCAAAATATGTATTTTCATTTTTGCATTTCAACTACTTTACTAAGTAAGTGGGTGTGTGTTTTAGTAAGTCATGCAGACCTAAAGGGAAGTGAAATTGAATCTGAAATTAGCTGCTTACATCCGTCTTGCTCAACAACTGGAAAGAAATCTGCTGAAACTGATCAGAAATATTTTTTTAGAAACATCCTGATTTGTGTTGGTCTATAATTATTATCCCTCCATGTTTTCTCTCTGCTCCCCTCAGACCTGGCTTGATTTCCTAATCACACCTGCCCCTTGTTAAGACATCCACCCTCTCTGTTCATTCAGCTGCTTTCCTTTTTAAATCCTTAATTGCTACTTTGTCAGGTTTAACCCCAAGTATCACTCCAATAAAGAACAGAGTTGCCCATTTTCTTCCAACTATTAAGTGTGTTCTCTGCTTCAAGAGAAATTAAACACAAACTCACCTTTTTGTTTGCATTTGGAGAATTTAACTATATCAGTGTTACCAAGTAATTTCTCAGTCTGTCTCATTAAGGAAAAATTACATCTAGACTTGACCCTAACTTTTCCCTTGCAGAGTCCTGGTCGTGGAACAGATTACTACTGAGCGAATATCTTAGCAACCTTTTCTAGCCTTTGTAAAAACTGCTTGGGCTGATTAAGATTTTTATCACAAAAGGCTTCAATGTAAAAACACCTGAGAAGAAATGTCTCCAATGTGCCTGAGCATCCGTCACATTTCCACAGCCCCAGACAAGCCCATGCTGTTAGCATTAGTCACATTACTTTAATAAGCTCTAATGGGAAGGTATGCTCAGGTTGCAGTAAAGTACTTACTGAAAGTAAGAGAAAAATCTCTGCAGGCACAGAGAAACTGTAGCTGTAGAAGCACTGTGCCTCTTCTCAGATAAATGGTGGGTTCTGCAGGTCCTAACATTACAAGTCTTCACTATAATTATGCATTTGCTCACACATAGCAGCATTATTTCAAAGTGATACCAGCTTCACGTCATGGAGCTGAGATCATATGGCATCTATTGGTTGCACCTGCAGCATTATAGCAGACTCCCCGCCACCCAGAACCGCTGAATGGGAACGGATGCAAAAAACAGCCAGTCAAGTCCTTGGAGAGCCTGAGTGTCACTGATATCAGACTGAAAATACTCCACATGGAAATTTTTGCTTTGAAGAATTTTTTTCAAAGACGAGGAAAAATGTCTGAGCTGATGGTATCAAATTACAATAAATGGGAGGCAACAGTGTAGCACATAGCATTGTGGCCTACATTCAACAAATATGCAGACAGGAATATTGAAATAAATATGAATAAAATCTTTACAGTAACAACAATTCTAAATCAAATATATAAGAAAACAGAAAAAATGAACTGAGAGGAGACTGAGGAAAGAGTTCTTCACAGTACTAATCAATCAATCAATCAATCAATCAATCAATCAATTAATCAATCAATCAATCAATCAAGTTTTTTTGTATAGCACATTTCAGCAGCAAGGCGGCTCAAGGTGCTTTACATAATAAAAACACAAAAATACAAAGTTATAAAGAAAACACCATACAGTCAACAACTGAACAAACATTAAATTTTTTTGAGTGCCATCTCCAAAACCAGACATCATATATTTTGGTCAATGTTTCATTTATTATGTTTCAAAAGCAATTCTGACCAGGCGGGGTTTTGGTCTTGATTTTAAGAACTCGGTGTTTCGGCTGTTTTGCAGGTTTCTGGAAGTTTGTTCTAGATTTGTGGTGCATAGAAGCTGAGACAAATAAATTTCAACTAAAAATTTTTTTACTGGAGAGCCTCTTTTGGGTTGCAGATCATATGAGAAAAAAACCTCTTTCTTGGATCATTTTCATTGCCATCACTCCTCAGCAACAAATCCAAAATATTTTTTTCCTAACTTCAGCTTAATATATTTGAGCTAAATGCATATAAAATCATTTTTATTGGACTTTCAGAAGTTATCTATCTACAAACTTCTGACTCAGAAAATCACCAGCTTTAGAGTAAATGAGCAGCCATGTCTACTGCTGTTATTGACGTTTTAAGCTCCTGTGGCTGGTCCTCACAGGAAAACATTACCATCTTCAACAGGATGTTTTCCCGGTCAAAATCAAGCCCACCTGTACTGCTGACAAATGGGATAGCAGCAGAAGTCTGTGGACCTTTTTCATCTCTCAGGGATGAGCTGGTTTCTCCCAGTTTGCTCCGTAAGCCTATGATTCCCTACAGTGGCTTGTTTGAAATTATTCAAATTGTGATGGAGGTCACTAGAGGGGAACTCCAGTTAGCATAAAAACTGCTTTGTCCCCCCTCTACCCCCCCGTCCCTTTCCATCCTGTGGCTTAGCTGACACATCTCTGACCCCCGGTGGGCAGATCCATTTAAGCACGCTCAGCTGTATTTTTATGTGTAGATCAATTGTTTGAAGCACTAGTTTGTCTGTGTGATATATGGAGAAGACCGGAACATGTGTTGTTTATGTGCCACCCAAGCATCCTGGTTGCTTTAGCATATCTCATTTGGTGAAGCTATAATGGAGGTTCTTACATATGCTGCACTGTTGCTCAGACATCCCTAGCAGCACCGTATACAGATAAGGATTCCTTCCACTTCAAAGCACAACCAGAACCACAGGAAACTCTCTTTTCCCCAGGGATAGCGCCTCTGTTTGGTTCTGGCATTTCCTTGAAAAATGGCAAAAAGGGATGTGGCAATCACACAGACAGAGCAGTTTCTGACAACACAGCAAGAGAGGGATGATTGTGAATGTAATGCATCTCTAAATGAGGAACTCATGCAGAATTCATGTAACAAGTCCACTCCATGAATCAGTTTTACAAATCCTACAACACCTGTGCCTGCTTTGTTATTATTGTGGCGCTTCAAGAGAAACTTGATCTGCCTCTGTGATGTGCATGACAATGAATCAGACCTCAAGAGGGGAAAACGATAGCATTTTCTGCCTTCTGATGGCAACACAGCTGGGAAATCTCCAACTCAAACGGACTGTGGTACGTTTCTTTCTGTGGAACCCGGAGTCAGCGAGTCAGTTAATAAACGGTAAAGTGAGTTCATAAAAAAGGGCACCACTTGCCTAGAGGTTAGTGGACTTGGTTGGAGAATGAAACATTTTACGCTCACTGTATATTCTCAGACCAGCAAGAAGAAATAGAGTGTTTGAAGTGAATCCTCTACCCTGCAGAAAAGGCTGCCTGGATTCTCTGCAAAGTACTTTCTCCCAAATTTGTAGTGTGAACAAACTGACCAGAAGTGTTAACGGCACAGAGAAAGCATTCCCACACTTCCAGAAATGACGAGTGACCTACTGTAAACTTTACAAGAAGAAGGTACAGATTTATAGGCAGATTATAAAAGACTTTATTTCACAGGACTCACATTTTCAGATACCAACCTTATAACTATGTGCTATAAACCGAGCAGGAACGTTATATAGGTTCTAAATCATAAATTAAAAAAGAGATACAGCATGTAACATCGATTCAGGAGCATCAGGCTCACTTTTTTATTGAATTTGATGTAGCATAAAGCCATTAGTAAATACTTTAAACTTTTCCCAGCTCTATTCCAGCAGTGAAGACAAAAAATATTCTCCTCTCTTCCAGGTGGTGTTAATCAAAGATTTTAATTACCACACTGATAACAGGCTCGTGCTGCTAATTCGTTAATGAGGATTTGGAACACAGTTGTCATATTGTTTATAGTTAATTTACAGAGCAGTTGCCAAGCTGTGATGATTGGTTTTAAAATTCATAAATTATTTTCAGCACAGAACGGATATAATTTTCCACTGAATGAACTCAAACCAAGAGTTTTCAGATTTATAAAAACAATCAGCACATGAAGCTGGAATGATCATTTCTCATCAGGTGCCTGAACAATCAAGTCATTTCAAATTACTTTCTGCATCCAACCATTCAGATGCAAGACCTACAAGACCTGCTTCAAGACCTTAGCAAGAACCTACAGGCCCCCAAAGTATGTTTTGCTTTGATTAGTAATGATTTAAATGGAATACAAAAGCCCATATCAGGTGATTACTTTAATCATAAGATTTGTCTGTGAATAAATACACGGCTATTTGAAAATATCGGCATCATAACCACAGCTTTTCTGTAACCTGAACAGTTCAAGCCAGCTTTACGTTAAGGTTCCCGCTAAATCATTATGCTAGAAAGAATAAATAACTAGTTATATAACAGTAGAAAGATATTTTTAGCAAAAGATGTTAACTTGACAAGGACTATTTTTTTCCAACCAAGAGTTGTTTCAAATGTGACTTCATTTCCAGACTTAGAGAAAATGATTCCTAACGTCATCTGATCTTTACTTATTGTTCTCATATACTGGCAAAAGTACCAAAGTATTTTCTTTAATTAGCCTTTATTTTACCAGGTAGGCCAATTGAGAGAAAAAAAAAATCTGATTATAACCAGCAACCTACTCAGGAAAAGTCAAAACATCATGCAACAGAATATTATACAGCAGAAAAAAAAAACATCATCAAGTAAAAGAAACAAAAAATACAACCATATTCATACTGACTGAATGTACTGAGCCTACAACCGTTGACAACAGTCAACAGTTTTTCAGAGTAGAAGTACCGATTGTAGATCTGCCTTGAGTGGTACTTAAAACATGTTCATGCTCATATAGTAAATGAGTAGATGGTGGAAATAAATACTAATTGAGCAAAATAAAGCAGACTCTCATTTTTCACAAAGCAAGCAGTTATGAATTATTACATGTAAATAACATTATATTTTCTTCATTTTGGGACCAGAAGGACATCAAATGATTTTTTATTTTTTTTTAGTAAATACATCTATATAAGGATTTTTCAAAACATGGCTTTCATTTTCTCTGCAGCCTGGCAGGTGTTTTCCAAGGCCTTTTGGCTGAAGAAGTAAAACCATTTTCCAGGTAAACTCCGAAAGCCGGGTTCACACTGTGCAATTGCCATAAGCAAATCTTTCATTGTGAAAGAAAATCTCTGGTCATGAGCTTAAAACGCTCATGACCAGAGATGAGTGTATTTCCTGTGATCATTCAGTTTAACAAACATGCACCGAAGTCGACCTGCAACAAGCAGCGTCTGATATTTTCTGGGCGCATCGTGCTGTGTGACTGCTGCTGTGACCCACATCTGATTCTTCTCCTCCTTTGTGCTTCTACTATTGTCAGCTTCCCTTAGAAAAAGTGTATTAACTTTCACAACTTGCTGTCCATTTACTGATGGACAGATATGGATTTGTCTGACGCATTGTGCTGCAGCAGCACCTCGTACCGTGTGGTATCTTGATTTGCAGTGTTACAGAGTTACTGTTATATCGCGCTCTCACAGTGTGACATGTTCAAGTCCTGTATGGGTTTTGAAAGCTCACAATGTGTGCTGGATTTAACAGGCTGTTTCAACACCAACAGTTCCCAAATCTTCCATGTGAAGAAGTCAACACTGAAGTTTGCATTTGAGCCAAGGCTTCAGCAGCTAAACAAGTGAAATGGCCTTCACCAACTGTCGAATACCAAGTCAGAAACAAAATAGCTCTTTGCATAATGCTATTAAGAAACACCTAATTTAAATGAATTTATTTATGTATTTACTTTAAATCAGCTGACTGTGGCTCTCCATTAAGAAAGTACATTTTTCATCAGATTTGATTGACAGTAACAGGATCTAAAATCGTATTCCAAGATTTTTATCCCAATTTTCAATACACTTAATGTACATCTATGTGTACAGGTAACATAGGTTATATAAATGTCCAATACTCACTAAACTGTTATTTCTACGTCTTTTATATGGGCCAAACTACAAACTACAACTGTTCAATATATCACAAATTTATCATCAGCACAAAATTGCTATATGCAATATAATAAACCCTGTCAATTCATGGTTCAATATTCACAGATTCAGTGATTCATGGATGTTTCTGTGGGATGTGAATCCAAATCATTTGTGAAAAATCTTTCTATTTGTAGGTTTTTTCATAGGAAATATCCAAAATATTCAATATGTTATAACTTAGAAAATTATTTAAGTGCTTTTAGGCTCTTTGTACCTGTAATATTTGGTGACACTTGTTTAATGCAGCCTTAAAAATTTTAGAAGATAAGCTCTTAGCAAACTCATCAAGTTGTTTCAAGACTAAAACAGCAGATGTCAACCAGAAGCAACTTTCTCAGTGAAATTTTGTTGTTGAAATGGATAAGAAATGTTTTTTGTTTCTGCAGCCCTGATCCAAACACCTCCATTCCACTCTTTTAATTCACAACCTTAAATTTGTAGAAGAAATAAAAAAAATTGCAACCTCTCACAAAGCATAACAATATTAGAAACAATGAAATATTTTAACACTTTGAGAGAAAGAGTACACCAAAACAAGTTTCAGGGTTGCTCCATGACACTGGGTTCCTTTCTCGTTTCAGTACAACTACATGTCAAGTCTACACACACTCTGCCACCTTTGTAAGTCAAATGAGTCTCTCAGTTCTTCCTTATGGGGTTGGTGTTTGCCCAGTTTAGTTAGAAAGCCCCCCTGAACCTTTGCCAAATAACTTTGGATTCTCCCTGTTTTTCTTCTCCATTCTGTACCAGTGCACAACCAAAATGATAGCACCACCAAACTCTTGTTGTAGACAAATGTTGAGCTTTTGTTTTATGGCAGCATTTCTTCTCTGGCCTTTGTGTTTCTAGCTTTGCAGACTGCAGTAAAGCATGAGTGTACAGTAGTGCTGATCTCCCCTCTGTGTTTTGGCAGCAACCTGGGAGCAACACAATCACGGTTGTAGAAATTTACCACTGTGCTGCCAGAGATCACTTGCCTATTAAATTTTCTGGCACGCGCCGTTACATTCTTCTTCTTTGACATTGTGTTGATGAAGTTTCTGTGCTTATGCACTGTTTCATCTGCACAGACGCAGTAACTGTCGCCACTCATGATAACTGCCCGGTCCCTATGTTTATTACAAGCTGCTCCAGCAGCTGGAAGCAGAAAATGCATTTTCCTGACCAGCTAAGGATGTTTTTTATTTTTCTTGAAGAATTATACAGTAAAGCATGTGATTAGAACAACAAATGTTTCAGCTGACTCAAATTGGATCATACAAAACAAATTTCAGCAACATCAACAAGAGGGAAATTTTGTTTTCTGAAAGAACATAATGAGGTAAAACAAACTGATTGGTAAATGAACTGTTTAATTTATACATTTCACTTTTTTCATTCCCAATTGAATCCTTTCACTAAGCACTGTAATTTTCAATAGTAAAAACAAAAAAGGAAGACCATCTAATGTAAATGCATTTAACTGACAAAGAAAAAAAATTCACAGGTTGCTTAATTTTGTTTACATGATTAATTGAAATATAAATGAACACTGGGGAATGTTTCTGTTTTTTATTGTAATAAAAGCTGTGCAATGCTAATTAGTTCACAAATGGCTTCAAAAGGAAGAAATAATTAAAGCATTTCCCTCTGCACATATAATTTTACAGATCATAATTGTTTCTCTAGAAGTTCAAAACACATAAATACAAATGTGCTGCAAAAACCTTCAGCGCCAAAGGTAATCATTTCCCTCTCTGCTAATGCAGTCTTACAATTTGGTAAAGCCGCCTTAATAAGCACATCCATGTTCTCTAAAGTCGGATTATGACATCACTGCTGTATTCCAAAGTAACTCAATTTTGAATTTGAAATTCTGGCATGACGTCTCATCTGCACCACCTTGTCTCAGAGGGACACAGTGACAAGAACAGTCTTGTCACACATCCAGAGTTGGGCGGTTCGATGCCACCCACTGACAAAACCATCATTGTATAATTACCCACCATTCATTAGAAATGACATGCTGACAGATGTTTTGGAGTGACGGTGTACGGCATTTTCTTTTGCAGTGTGAGCACTTCCTCTGCAGCTTCCCAGCTGTGCAGGCAGCTGTATCTGCTGACAGCTAACATGGTTTCTGCTTTGTGTGCAACCTTTCATTTACATGTGATCTATATTCAGGAGATATATTTGCATTTTATACATTTAGCTCATTTTTCTGCACAGCACAAGATGAGACCTCCTGGTAGTGCCGCTGTCGCTAACATTTTTAGACTGTTTACCAATGAAAACTTCTGATCAGTGAGTTGAACTTTTGGTTTGCTTTGTAGGGATAGACTGGTTTAATGACTGTTTCACAGACTCATCATTAGAGCACATTTAAAATAGTAACAAATATCTCATTAACATATTGTGTTAAAGTATATAAATTTCGCCCTGTTCAGTGTTATTTAAAGCACACAGATTGTGTCCACAATATCTCCTCTGCAAAACTGCTTGTTTTTTTAACCATCACCGTTCCCAACCAACTCAGTCAGAGTTCAGGTCCCTCAAGGTATCTGGACTGTTATTTCTATTCTATTCTATTCTATTCTATTCTATTCTATTCTATTCTATTCTATTCTATGTATAAAACGACTGTGGAGGTCTGGATCCCATCTATATAGGAGTGTCAGAAAGGGTAGGAGCTTCTTAAAGAGACAGAAGTAAATTTTCCAGGCATAAAATTGTGAAGTCAAACTTTCTTTAAGTAATGTTTGATATATACAGCATTATAAAATTATAACAGCTTAAAGTAACATAGTCACTTGACTGTGCATAATTCTGTCCCTTTAAAAAAAGTCTAAAAAAAGATAATTATTCTGGCATTTAACAAATAAAAATTGTTTGGATAGTTTTAACTGACTGGACAGGTAAGGTTTAGTCTGATGTAAAGTCAGAAGGTGAGAAAATAAAAGGTTATGTGTCTTTTTATGCTGTATCTGTAAATAACTGCTTTCAGCTGCAGATTAAGCCCAAACCTGCCATTGCTTAATTATTTCTCACATTCTGGACCAAGTCCAAGTAGGAAGCAGTTGAGCTCCTATAATCACCATAATCTATCAAATATGACCATGTATGCTAATGGACTAATTCATTAAGATAATTAATGTTTTAATCTGTCTAATTTTACAAAATTGTTTGTCTCCTTATAATTAACTCACCTCCACAGATTGTTAGAGGGATTTGGATTAAATATTTACATTATGCAAACATATTCATTTATGTGCACTAAATTGTAACCACATTGTAGAACAATCTGCATTAAGAGTATAAATAATGACACAGAGTACTCCACAATATCACTGTGCCAACATTTGGTAACGGTATGTGGATGTTTGATCAAAAAGTGTGGAAGGCCTTGGGGCATTATTATCTCACATCCAGAAAAACATCGTATAAAAACATCTCCTATTTCTATGTTTCTGGACCTCTTTGTTAGCGGTGTGGTGTGATGATGAGCAGCAAGAGACAACATATTTCTCAAAATGGAGGTCAATGCCTTTACTATGTCAAACAACAAACACAAATTCAATTCAAAGATACTTTGGTAAATTAAAAGGGAAAGGAAATTAAATAATCTACAACATTGTGCACATATAGAGAGTACTGTACTGCACCAGTGATCACTTACTGGTTAATATTTAGCCAGGGATATTTCCTTTTTAGCAGATTTAAAGACTTTTATTGAGTAACTTAAGACAACACTTTTATGAAAATCAACCTCTCATTTTGTAGCTAAGTACATTGTCAAAGCAGATATCTGATGTCTTTGTTTTTTTGGTGATCAAAGTGTTGTGGCACATGAATTATCAGCAAACTTAGCTTAGCGCGTCAAGTGGTGGATGGATCAGAGCCAGTGGTTCTTGGATGAATACTGTGGGTAAAGATGGACGTTAGATGTGCAGGATGAAGGATTATTTAACTTTAACATGCACACCAGGCACAGTGAGCATCAACTGAAAGTCGACCCAAGGAGCAAATATCTGATGGCTAGATTCCTGTTAACCACGTGAATTTACAGCAGTGTGTCTGATGTGTTATACATAAAAACTGTTTTTATTTATTAAAAATAAAATAAAATTAGATTTTACCAAACCCCTAATATGTTTAAAGTTTTAAGTTAAGTTTTACATGATGTATGCTTTCTGTGTGATTTTTATTTTTATGGTTTAATTAGTTTTAGAAAGATTTAAAGTAAATGTTTATATTATTTCATCATTTATTGTCTTAATCATAAGTTCATACATTTTTTAAGTGATGCTACACATATGCACATTTCTTTTAAACAGTAATTTTTAAATTACTCTACTGGATTCTTGTTTTTAAGTTGTAATTTTTCCCCCACTATCTTGTTTTTCTGGTTTTATATTTCTTAGTTTAAATGTGCATGCTTTGATTAACCTTGTAACTAGTAAACCTGAATTTTCCCCACAGTGGGACAACAAAGGATATTTTTATTCTATTGTATTCACATATCTGCGCTACAGCTGCCACATTCATATCCATATTGTTTGCTTTTATGTTGTTTTAAACTGATTTTCAACAACTGATTTATGAATGGATATGATATATACAGTATCCATTTCATAAATGCCTATATGGCTAACGGCCAAAGTTTATTCATTTAATAAACACACCATAAATATTTTCAGATTTAATCATTTCAATATAAAAATTGTTTTACTGAACCCTCAGTGGTACAAAAAACATTTCAGACATTTCACATCACCAAGCACTAAGACATAATCAGACGTTAGAGGTTTGAACCAGTATAGGAGAAGTAAAATGTCACACTTATCTTTGACTGCACAAGTTATTATGGCAACTCCTGGAAATCATTTTTCTTCAGATGCACGATTGATTCAACTGTATCAGGATGAAAAAGAAAATGTCTAAAGCTAAAAAAAAAAAAAAAACTCTGTAATTGTGGTAAAATGCACACTTTGATGACGCTTCATAACTTGGCGAGGTGCTGTGAACCCACTCACAGTGGGCTGCTCAATGAGTAGTCGATAAAACTGCTTGTTGAGGGCGGCTCTCATGTGTGATTCTGTGTTATGAGGCGTGCTGCTAATTTCACGCTCACTGAACCCCAACTTAAAAAGTTTACTTTGAGGCTCAGACAACGCTCACCTGATAGCCAACCAATCAAATTAGCAAACAATCTTCACCTGTTGTGTGTTTCACTGCATAAAATTCAGATAATTTAACAGGTGAAGAGGACAAAGTTGGAGATCAGTTTACTAAGTGAGCCGATGATCCCTGAGTAATTAAATTAGTGTTTAAAGTAGCTCTATTACCCTTTATAGTCCAATGCTTTGATTTAGGCAGTTCTTCAAATTTTGCATTTTGAATTAGTCGTCTAGTTGTGTAGTTGTTATCAAAGGCATACTGTAGTATTTGCAGTAGACAATAAAATGTCTTAAACATTCCTCTTTCTCAGACTTTGGTTGCGTAATATTTGGCCAATATGAACTGAACGGCTTCCTTCAATGCCTCTGCTGCCATTACCAAATTACAACAGCGCAGAAAATCGATGTTACAACTTCTACTGATTGACCAGGTTGAAATTCTGCCTGAGAAGTCAAGCTCAATGGGAGAAATCCCAGAAGGAGAACCAAGGTGAGATGAGAATCAAGCAGAGCTGCATAGGAAGGAAATAGCCAGGTTAGATGATTGTTAAAACACAACACTTCTATCTTAAGCTTCAACATGTAAAGTTGCCTCAGGTTTAACATTAAACCTGATCTACAACAAACTGCAAATGAAACATAAGGTACTTCTGCAACATATTATTGTTTCAGTACATAATAATACAGAGTTATTATGTTTTTGACTTTTATGATGTATTTAAATGGCCATTAGGGATTTAATGAAGTTTAAACTCGTCCATCAATTAACTCCTTTCCCACATTTACAAGCCTCTGAGTTCCCTGGCAAACTAAAGCTTTGATGCAGCCACCCGCGGTTGACAGCTTTCCCTCTGACCCCTTGAGAAAACTACCACTCAGATATTCACGAGTCATTTGGCTCCAAATGCCAAGCCGATTGCAGCAGTGCATCCCACCACAGGACAGATAAAGCAGGAGATAGACCCTTTTGTAAGATTGCTGGCTGCACGTTGTGATGACATAATGCATCATCCCCACCTCTACTTTATGAGACTGTTATCTATTTCATTCAGATATAATTCAAACATATAAAATTTGATAACACAGAGCTTTGAGTCTGTGCAGGTGCTTCGTGTCTCCCCAATAAATTCTCAGAGCAGAACAGTTATACTTTACCATGATGAAAGAATGTCACAAATTCACACAGGGAGTCTTTGCTGTGTGTGAATACAAGGTACCAATCCAGTGGGGGACCTCCTATTTTTAAGCTTCCATTTCTGCTAATCATCTGTTTCCATATCCAAACTTCTAATTAACTTTCAATACGCTCAGCCTGCCAAACAAGCAAGGGGTCAACGAAACAAATCATGGTCTGCATGTCACGAATATTCAGTGATCGTGAGAATATTTGAGGCTGCAGAGAGAGAAATGGAGGATGAGAAAGTTATATTCCTCTGCCCTGATAGGGACTGCAGAGCCTGAAAGCTAAATCACTTTCAAAAGTTAATCTGCTATAAATCCTGGCAGGCAGGCTAAATCTAAGTGGAGAAACCTCTGAAATCAAACACGGATTTTAAATGATAGTCACAGACAGCAGGTGCCTTAAATCGATTCAGCAACCTATCCTTACACCACAACCTTTGTACACCTTATAAGACTCTGCACAGTAAACTTTTGGCAGACAATAAAACAGCTAAAACTCAGAAGGAAAAGGTCTTGAGAACAACAACAAGCTTGCAAAGGTAACTAACGTTCAGCTGGTCAATGCTTGAGTGATTCTACATCTTCTATATTTTTCTGATTTAGCAGCCTGTTTCGTTCTGAGCTTGACTCCAGAGTTGACTCTAGTTTTATGGACCAAGACCTTTCAGTGATCAGAGAGACTCACTCAGGGATCCGACAAGCATCTCCATCTCTTTGTGATTACCAGACAGCTTGTGGCATGTTCAATCTGGGAGGAGAAGGAAGGTAACCCAACATGTGAAGTATCATCAATGAATAAGTTTCGTATTCACTTATTTATTATACTTTGTTCTTTTTTTACATATTTATTTTCTGTTTCTTAACTTGCTTGATTATTGTCTTACCTGATTTTAAAAAGTCAAGCTAGTAGTCACATAAAAAAATTCAGTATCTGCAGATTTACCTACTTAGGATGTTCATTTTTTAAAATCTAAAATCTCTTGTCTTGAAATGAAGTACTCTGATTGGTTGATGCGACTACAAAAACGTAAACAATCAATCCATTACCATAAACTTGCATACTTATATACTTAGTACTTACTTGTACAAAACATATTTATGTATTTACTGAACCAATTATTCACTAACTCACTTATACTTATTTATTTATTAATTTATTAATTTGCTTATTAGTGTTCTTGCTTACTTTCTACTAACCAGTTCGTGTATTTACTTACCTATTTAATAATTTTATGCATGTTCTTTATTTAATTTTTTACTGTTTTATTTTACTTATTCATTAGCTTATTTATTTACTCAGCCGTATATTTGCTCAGCCCCTTAGAGACCACCGGGAAGCTTCAGACTTTGAAGAACCGTTCAGCTCAGTTCACGTCAAGTTCAACACATCAACAGTCCAAGTCCTTCTAGTTTCAGCTGCCTTATATTTTAACTATATACACACAGACAAATACTTTTCCACAGCGATTTGTCTAAACCAGTACTATGGCTTCCAAGAACCTTTGTTCAAAAACAAATGTTTTTATCTATGCTGATATTCCAGTCTTTATTGTTTTGTGTGGGTAGTTTGTTGCTGGTTTCTAAGCACAGATACACACTGTTTTTATACATACTGTTCTTTTAATAGACCTGCTCAGGTGCACATTTCTTTGGATCTAAATATGCTGTTTTTAATAACTGTAGAGTATTTTGTTTCTCCCATGTAAATGTTGTAAATGTGTTCTTACTGTACAGTCTCTTATTCTTATTTTTTTCTGTTTACTTGTAACTTGCTGCTGTACACCTGAAAATCCCCACGGTATGACCATATCAGGATATTTCTATTCTAACTTAAGACTAGCGTTTTCTGAATGTAGTGAATCTTCAGATTTGTTTATGGCTTTGCACTTAATCAAAGTCAAGAGAAAATGAAATAGACATAACACATCATTATACAGAAAATACTTAAGTGTTGATATTTAATTTCTTCACTGATATATTTAATAAATTAATAGCATATAAATTTACTGCTTAACTTAAATTTACTATTTGTACTACTTAGTTATTTACAAACAGAATTATTCAGCAGTTTATTTATTTTTAACTTAATGACATTATATGAATCTTTGTTTACTTACCTACTGAAGGCCTACTGGCTTATTTACATAATGTTTTAGCTTCCTAAGGTTATTTACATTTTTTTAAACTTTCATACTTAAAAGCACCACACAGCTAATCTTTTCTTTTTTTATTTAATGTATATGTCTTCCTAATTGAGTTGTTTATTTACTTACATTGTTATTTACTTATTAACTATAATTAATGTAAGTTATTAATGAACTTCAATAAATTATTTTTCTTGTTTAAGTATTAGTCTACTTGTAAGTATTTTGTAACTTCAATAAATTATTTATTTATTTTGTATCTCATTTTCCTATTTACTTACTCTCTAATAAACTAATTTATTTTCTTACTTTTTTTGTAGAATTGCTGACTTCTGGTTGGCATTGAAATCCTGTCTCCCATATGCCTTTCTGGCAACTATTTTGTGTTGAGCCAAGAGAGAAACACAAACTCTTTTTAGCATCCAAATGATTTTGATCTCCTCAAACACGAGGGCAGAGCCAAACAAGACTGTCTCACCAAATCATGCCAGGTTTTATTTTCTGTGTTTGATTTTAAAAATAAAAACATGATTGTCTGCCACTTCACGGGAATTTCAGCTGAGGTTGAAGAAGCCATGTTATTCTCAGGGGTTTTGATGGATTTCGTTTATCTTTTAGGTGTCACAATGTGTTTTGTTTTGCTGTAAAAGCAAATTGCAGATCTTGTTTCTTTTCATGTGCATCTACTTGAATTACCCTTTCATTTCTATACATGTACATGACATGGAATTACAACATAGTGGCTTTTACTTTTCCAAACAAATTGGTAAACAGAAGCCTGGAACTAAAAATAAGTAATTTAAAAGAGTTCAGGAGTCATGTCTTTTCTGGTAGTGATTAATCCCTCTGGCATGTCTTTGGCTTTTAGAACTTTGACACATAAAGGCTTTTGAAAAACAGATTGCCTTACAGCTTGGAGGCAATTTGAAACCAGAAGCTACAATTGATTTTAATTTGTGCATCAAATTTCTGAATGAAAATGAACAGAATTTCATCTCTTTCAGCCTTCTGTTGGCACTCGTGACAAGTCTTTTTCAGAGTATAATCATATGTGTTTGATCCACCAAGGCAGCCTTTTAACTAACACTAGATAGATCACTGCATGCGCCCAGTCCCCAGCCGCCAGTTTGTACTGCATGAAAATGTGAACTAATTCATCCTTAGAGTGTGTGCATTATTCATCACAGCTCTGAAAAAAAGCACCCAGTGAGAAAATGAAGAGATTCTAATATATCTTTTGTCATGGGCAGGAATCCTGTCTAGTTTGGCTCGAAATCTGAGAATCCTAAACAGCCCACTGTGTTCTGTCAGCTCCAGCTGCACCTCCAAACACATCCAAAACATACAATTATTAACAATTTAAAGGAGAACCAAGATGTACCTCTTCACACAGAAAACATTTACTTTCAGAGTGTCAAAGCTTTGAGTAGGACGTGGCATTGCATGATCAACACTGCCATCATTTACAATAGCAGACGCCTCTAAGAGGCAGAGGCAGGACAGGCCTTGACTTCTCTTTTATAGATTTTTAATTTATTGACCGTTTCCAATGTCAGTAGTTGCAGGCTGTCGGTGTGATGCTGCTGAACGAGACCTGGCAGAGGCTCACGGCTCTCACATTGTTAACAATCATTACATAATCAGCAGGAGGTGAATGACTGCACTGTGCCTAGAGCAATGCCAACACACTTGGCGGCAGCAGTAGTGAACGATGAATTGCAACCTGTGATGCTATTAATTTGTGAAGCAGGGCCAGGCCACCCTGACTCCTTCCTCTGCCTCCCCCCTCAATGTTTCACTGCTAACAACCCTGAGAAGTCTGCAGCTCACCGATCAGTCTAGGACCAGCGCCTCAAACAAACTTTGTCTGTTTGTTTCTGAAGATTTTGGCTAATTGAAACCTGCTTTCCCATGATGTCATTCACAAGAGGAGCAGCAGATGAGATCCAGGACAGTGTAGACACTCAGCAGGGAAAATAACATAATCATTGGGAGTTCATTTGGATCCACAGCGGGGGATTTGAACTGCTGATGGGTGGAATGAGGAGTGGTGTTATTGTTGTTCTGGATATTATACACATACATGTTTGTGTCTGTTTGAGGTGGAAACAGCAGCTTTGTGCCCTTGCAGAAAAATGTTGAATGTCATTTTTTGTTGTTTTTCATGTTAACTGTAAGCCCAGGTTGTGATGAACATATTTTTCTATTTCTTATGTTTGTTCATTTCATTAATGTGGCAGCCTGCCGATGAATTAAACTGTTTTATAGGTTCATTTTGAATAATGGCAACAGTTTGTATTTAGCACAGTTGGAACTCATAGCTGAATAACACCATGTGTACAATGTCTAAATTAAAAACACGATGCTCTTTCTCCTATCTCAGGAATATCAGTGATGTTTAACTCCTTCAGTATTTCATGATTTTTGCACTTTCAGATATTTTACCAACTTTTTGGGGAATAAAATTGAGCTATCTGCTCCAAAATGATTTCAAGATAATGAGTCTTCCATAATGTGCATCATCCCTGATATTTCCCATTTAAATTATTCTTCTTTTGTTCACCACAGGACATATTTGACTCATTTTGAAGTTTCATAACAACCACAACTCAGATCAAATGCGTTATTACTTTAAATTACTTAAAATTATATTTATATTTTAGATTTTATCTAGTTTTAACGCTTACTTTCTGACTGAATAGATTTATTAACCTTTGTAGTTTTGCCTCAGTTTATTCATTTGGTCATTTTAGCAGACTCCTGACTAAACTCCTGAGTGTAAAAATAAAATTACTTAAATGTAGTTTACACAGGAACACTTTCAGGAAAAACTGTATTTTTTAAATATTTCTTTCTTCAGAAGTTACAGTTACGGTGTTGTGCTGCTCTGGGACCCCTTTGCCCTTTCATGTGCCTGCATGAAAAGCCTGAAGCAGGAAAATCGGCAGCAAGGATCCCAGAGAGCATAGCAGGGCAGACATCAGTGACAAGCATGTCATTGATTTAGTCGCATTCATGATGAAAAGGAAGAGCTGACTGGCAAAGAGACTCACACAGACGGGAGGAAAGCTTGACAGGCTAAGACAGCCTACATTGGGTGTCCTGTTGGTAATTTTCCAATTGGACACCTAGAATTGGCTGAGTCGTCAGGTACAGAGATCAGCTGAACCATGAGATGACAAAAAGCAAAGCATAACTCTCTGGCCTCCTAAGCTACAACTGAAACAAACATAAAACATGAAAAGAAAGAAGAAAAAGAAACAAATGAAGAATCTTGTCACAGTTCAATACACACAAATAGCAAACACTAAAATGTTTGTGTAGCATACAAATAAAGTTCATGTCTAACTTTTTCTGTATGTCAACACTGGAATGCCCCAAATGAGCCACAAGCTGAGTAACAGATTGCTCACTCTGCAGCAAACAGGCTCTCTGGCAACAGTTTCTCTAAGATGTGATTCACATTTAATTCGTTCAAATTCAAAAATACTTTATTGATCCCAAAGAGAAATTATTATATATACTTATATGGCAGAAAATAATTGAGATGCAATGCTCAGGCCAGTTTGTTGGTCAATCAAGCACAATAACACCATGATCACTAAAACAACTTTTGGGACATTTGCCAATGTGGATTGATTCCAAGTCCAACTATAAAACTAAATCTGAATATCCATAAAGCTTGCAAACAGAAGGAAGCATGAAGTGCTCTAAAATTTCCTGGCAGATGACAGCACTGAAAGTCAGAAAGCCCAGTGTACCAACAAAACAACTTTACACCTCAAATAATCACTGAGTCCAAACAAAGCAGATTCTGTAACCTCTTCATTCTTCCTCAAGTCTCTGGAACCTTGATTTTCCAGATGAAATGCAAAATTCACCTTCATATGAAAAGAAGACTTCAGACCACTCACTGAGCAACAGTCCAATTCTTTTTCTCCCTCGACGTTTCTACCAAGCTCTCTGCTATAGGAGTAGACTGAAACAAGGAACGTAATAATTGATTCCTCTGTGTTGGGACTTTGATTCGCAATCATTTCAAAGCTGCCAATGTCCTTGTTACTGGTGCACCTTTTTCCAAGGGCACTTTATCCTTCCACTCAATTTTCTATGAATAAACAATCAGCTTCTATAGCAATGATCTTTCACAGCTCACCCTGACTGTATGTCCTACTGACCCAGACTGAGAAATCATTGAGAGACTTAGGGAACCTTTGTAGGTGTTCTGAGTTAATTATTTGCTTAGGATATTGAACTTTTTTATAATGAACCTGGAAATCCTCTTTCTTTCTCATTCTGTTGCCTTGATGACTATATAATTTGCTTTTTTGCTGACAAGCAGTTAAACTTGTTCCTGGATAAAGTGACCAGTGTGTTACTTTTGGTCTGATTCAACAATTAGTCGTTTTAACAGATGTTTCAAATGTTGTAGTTTTTCTCGTCCTGTTGCATGTTCCATTCCTTGAATTTGATCTCATGTCACTTTAAAGGATTCCTCATGGCCCTGAGCTCTAAGACATTTTGCAGTGCTTCGAAGCCTGTTTACCACCACTGTCCTCCACAGGATTAAAACAGAAACCTCAGCCGGCTCGCCCTCACCCTTAAGGTTTGTGCTACTTCCATTATCCTCACACCATCTGCCAACAAGCTCTGCCGCTTCAGTATTTCACCCAGCCTTGACCGTTAACAGGAGCCACAAAACCCCCGTTCTGCAGGACTGTATGAAAAGGCTAGTGACAGTCACAATTTAACAATAAACTTGTAGGTCTATCAAGACGTGGAAAGAGTTGGTCACGCCTCACAAATCTGGAGCTGTTTGTACTGTAAGGTTCATATTGATGCTTTTAGCTATAAAAAGAAATTTGAGCCAGACGAAACATAACTAGTTTGATTCTGAATGCACAGAGCAGATATTCTTTAACATCATGGGGAAAATGGTGATGAAAAGTGGAAACTTTTTGTTTCTGTTTGCATCTTTTGAAGCATCATTGAAATTCTTTGAAAGAAAAAAGAGCTTTGTAAAGCACAAGGGAAGAAAAAAAAAAGACATTTTTCACATCATCAAACAAGCTTCTGCATCCGAGGAGAAAAGAATGTCAGTGTCTTCTAAACGTGGTGGCAGAATAACACACCTCAAAGTTTTTGGGGTCTACTGCACAATAAAAATCCCTCGCACTGAGGGAGGAAACAACAAAGACAAACATGGAGACGCAGATGAGAGACAGCAGAAGGTAGAGTGAAGCTAAGAGAGTGAGGAGGGAGATGAAGAAGAAAGAAAGAGGTGTTACAAGTGTCACTGTTGAAGTGGGATGGAGTAAGTGATGAAGCAGAAAACAAACAACAAGCTTGTCAAAATATGTACTGGAAATATTTGAAATCATGATCTTAAAAATAATATTTGGTTTCATTTAGCTTAGTAGAATTTTTTTCTATCTCTGAAAATTTGTTCAATATTGTACAAAAAGTTGATTCCTTAAGCTTATGAGAGCGTTAAATTATAAAGGATCCACTTCACTAAAGAGGGGAGATGATGGTTCTGGATGAAGGGATTTGTCCTGTAGCCAGTCTCTGTCTCAGTCATTGTGTCTTTGAGTGGGACTTTTTACCCACCGTAGTCAGAGCAACCGGTGGTGATACTGAAAAACAACCTGCAGCATATGTCGCCACCATCATTGTGAATGAGTGAATGAATGTAGTGTAAAGAGTTTGGAGTTCTCTGGACTAGACAAGTACATGACATTTGTTTTCAGTCAAAATGAACTCTGGTCAGGAATTAATTCTGACATGCAGCCCATTGGTTTTATTGAGATTATAGTCACAGAAATACGATGTTTAAGTTAAAAGTCTGTGAGGGCACCAGAACATACAACATGTTGTGTAAATCACAAAAGGTTATAAAGTGTACATCTTTACATGACTTTTGAGTAAGATTAGAAGTACAATGGAATTCCACCTATTTGCAAATTTTCTGTGACACATGACAAGTTATTCAGGGAAAATTGTCCAATTCACAGATTCTTTTAGTGGCACATTTCTAAAATATTCTAAAGAAAATGCAGCTTGAAAGCTGAGATACCTGGGCACAGTGCTAGCTGATAGGCTACCGGCTGGCATCTGCAAAGCATGCAAACACATGTACAAGACGAACATGCAAACTCCATGCAGATAATCCAAAGTCAGAACTTGAACCCATGAACTTCTTGCTGCAAGGCAAGGCAGCACTGCTACCAACAGTCCCACCACAAAGTCCCTCTACTAGCTCTGGATATGCTAGCATAAGTGATGTGAAAAAAAGCGCTGGCGGAAGCTGTAATTTTGCTTGTCTTTTTTTTTTTTTTTTACCCCTGGTTGCTGTTACTAATTATCACATGTCTGTGTTATTAATGTGTTATTCATGTGGCTTGATGTCTTCTATTTGATTTCTCACTCAAAGAATTGATGACTCCTAACTTTCCTGCATTCTGCGTTCAGGTTTTCTGTTGCTCACAAGCATTGCACAAACTAACTTAGAAAGTATGTGCATTTTTTACCTATGTTATAAGCCAACATATACAGCAGTTGCACTACCACTGTTATGATGGTGGTTTGGTGAGGTGAGGGAAGACGCAGGCAGACCCAGGTAAAGTGATGATGATTTAATGACAATAATCCACGGGACAGAACAACGGGGAGCACAACGAACACACGACGTCACAGGGAAACAGGCTGGTTACACATAACGCCATTACACGACGAGGATCCGACAAGAGACAAAGACAACAGGTGGGACTAAATACACTGAGAGGGTAATCAAAGAAACGAGACGCAGCTGTGAACAATCAACAGGGAAGACAGAGACTCACAGGGGAACAGACTAACACAGAAAAACCTCAAAATAAATACACAGAAAACAGATCACAACAACCACAGCATGACAGCTATGTTCACAGTAACTTTATTTCAGTATGAATATGATTGATATTTAAACTTTTAGCCAGCTTGGGGTATCTTTCAGAAAACAAAACAAGTCAGCAGGGTAACATCTCCAAATTCTTTCAGGGTGGATTGGTTCTATAGATGGCGTAGAAACTGCAGAATAAGTGGACAGAAACACATTTTCGATGTGAAACAGATACATCTCTCCAACCTGTCTTGGTTTTCAACTGAAGCATTTTTGGTTGCACAAAACGACAAAGACCAACACTCCAGGAAAACATCCTTTTTAAACCAGTTTGCTCTCAAAGGTTGCCCATAAACATATCCTACAGCACTCCCTGAACTAGCTCCGGTGTTCCATCATCAAAGATAAATGTTAACACCTTCAAATGTTCCCATTTTCACTGGTAGCGCATTTTACTACCAAAAACCACCGGATGCCTGTTATATCATTGAATCTGCCCTACCCTTTCCATTACCAGTAGTCGACATGGGGCGCCTACGCCCTTACGGAGAGCAATTCCACTCAAATCTTGGAAATGCTTTGATCAGTTTCCCAGTTTTTCCTCTTCTTTTGGAGAAAAGAATTATTGACTCTGAATTCTTTCCTTCCCTGTGGTGATTGAATGGAAGGCATTGTAATGAAAAGCAGAGCAACTCCATTAACTCTCTACCTGCACGGCTGGCAGCACCTATTCCCTACCTGTTATTAAATGGCTTTATTGGATAAAAAAGACAGAGAGGAAAGACTTTTTTCTGGTCTTTGTGCTTTTGAGAGAAGTGCTTTCCCAGTGGGAATTTTCTGAATCTGCTGCTTGGCTTTGTCATTGTCCTCTTGGTTTTGTGCATTACTCTAAATGTTGTCTTTGAGGAAAATACCCATAATGATTACAGAAGCACTATTCTTGCTCAGATTTCTTCTACAAAACAACCTTTAGTTCAATGCATGTTTAGTAAGTTACCAGTTATCAAATAGTCCTGTGTATTATACATAATACATAACATGTATCAATGATAGATAACTTGTTTGCTTCAAGTTGAGATTCAATTAGTGAGCAAAGTCTCAAAACTGTAACTGCATATCCATCTATCCACCAGAGGAAATAGATTCTATCTGTTAGTTTCAAAGAGCTTTGACAGATAAAGTGAATGCATTGCTTGGATAAAGAGATTGAAGTTGGAATGTGGCAGCCTGCAGATGGCTGAATGTTCAAATTCTATGCTTTCTGAAGCCTGCATATAATCTCTGCAAGAATGTTAATTACTGTTTCATTTAGCCAGCAGATTGTCTGTGTTTGTTTATTGTAGGAATTGCATGGAAAGTCTAGAGAGCAAAAGCTGCCTCTGAGAGGATTTCACGTATTTATTGAGACATGTGGTCCTTTTCCTGACATTTTTCACAGATATGCTATTATCAGTGAATAAAGTGACCAAACAGATCAGCATTTCTTAGAAACAAGATGATGAAAACAGGGACCTTAGCCAGACAGTAAAGTTTATATATATATATATATATATATATATATATATATATATATATATATACATATATTTAGACCGTTTGGTGTCTGTTGGAACTTAATATGACAGACCAACATCAATAACGAGAGCACAATTGCCAGCAAATTAAAGATTATGCATATTTTATCAGACTTCTTAAATCTGGATAGAGTAATGTGCATTTGTAGTCAGCTCCCTTGGGTCAAAACTTTACACAACCAACTTTGGCTGCAATTAAAGCTTTTAGGGCACATCTAGACTGAGACTTTCCCTCATTCTTTGAAAAAATAACTCCCGCTCTCTCAGATTGGATGATTAACATCTGTGAACATCAATTCTCAAGTCTTGCTACAAATTCTCAATTTACTTCTGGACTTTGACTTGGCCACACAAATGTATTTTTATTTAAAGCAGTGCTATCTAAAGTCAGTCCTTTAAAGCTGCTATTCTACATGTGAAATAAACAGTTTAAATGCATGGTCCTGCAGAACTTGATTACATGCTGAGGGGCTCATTAAACCTTCTGAATTAGATGTGATGGAGCAGGAACATGTCTGACCCATGCAGATCACTGGCTTTTGGTAACTGGTATTGTACAGTCCTGATCTGAACTTTTCCAGTCCAGTTCTGACTTTACTATTGTCCTGCTGGAAGGTGAATATCTGCTCTATTCTTAGGACTTATGCAGCCTCCAGCAGGTATTTTCAGGGATTTAACACACTCCGTCTTTCATTTGCTTTCCTGCTGATTGGAAACATTAACATAGGATGATGTGCTACCACCATGTTTTCAGCACAGAGGAAATGATCAAGGTGATGTGCATGTCCCCCTCAAAAAATGCTCATCTTATCTGACTGCAGCGGCTTTGTCCACATGTTTTTGCAACTTCTTGTGAATTTCTTCTTGTCCTCTTCCATAAAAGCCAGGTTTGTGGAATGCATGACTCATAGTTGCCTTATCGACAGACTCTACCTCTTACGGTTGTGATAAACTCGTATCTAATGTTGGCTGATGGAACAGTGCTCTGAGATGTTCAAAGGTTGGAATATTGTTTTTAAGTCTAACTTTATCCTCATGTGCTTTTTGGTCTTCATGACTTTTATTCACTAATTTCTCTACCAACTGACAGAACATTCACAGAACCTCCTGTACTTTTACTGCAATTAAATGAGACACAGGTGGATGCTGTAATAATTAGGTGACTTTCAAAGGCAGTTTGTTGCACTAGATTTCACCTAAAGGTATCAAAAACAGGGAACTGAGTAGATATGCATGTCACACTTTTCAGATATATGAAGAAAATATTGAAAATGCATCTTTGCCTTTCACTTTATGTTTTCTACTACTTTGCATTGATTTATCACATAAAAACACCAAAAAATCAAGAAAGATTGTGAGTGTGACAACGTGGACAGGTTCAAGTGGTGTGAATACTTTTGAGAGATATTTTAATGTTCCTGAAAGCTTCATCTTGGAAACATTCAAACTGAAAGTAAAAAAAAGAAACAGTATTGAACATTATCCAAGCACATAAGGTCAGGTAAGAGGGATTGAAAATGCAAAGCTCTGTCAGCAAGAGGACTTCATCATAGAAGAAATTCACAAACATGACAAAATGATTTTAAACGCAAATAAAAGCATATGAAACTATTTAAAAATGATATTTCTCTGAAATATTAAAACAGCTTGCAATGTGTGCATTGTGAAAATAACGGCATAGGTTTATGTGTTGTCTCAGACTTCTCTAGTACTTCATGATGTTGTTCAGTCTCATGTGTGACTTTGTCTAAACCACATATTTCAAGAAATAGCTTTTAAACAACAATGGAACCCTCTTGTAGGAGACCTAAGCTGTGAATCTAAGTCCTATCAATAGCTGAACTTAATCTGGTTTTAAGGTGGCTTTAACTCCATCTGCTGAAACACTGAGGAGGTATATGCAACAACCCACCTCAAATGTATAGCAAAGACCCAGACAACAGAATTTCATGACCATCTCCGGCCCTGGGGCTTGTAATATGAAGCCAAATGAATCCGGCGCAAATCTGAGGATAAAAAATAAAAGTATAATCCCTGCCCCGCTAACGGTGTCACTCAAGGATTAGCGTGCCAAGGAGAAAAAAAAAAACACTAAGTACCAAGCGGATAAATTAAAAGCAGTGGGCAAAGTAGCGTGCCTCCAATCGTCTTCATCAAGATTGATTGTGTTGGTATTGTGAAGTGATTGTGCCTCAGTGTGAGCTCTCCCTCCTCACAGAACAACAGCAACTCTGATCCCAACTTCAGATAGCCTCATATCAGCTGGTTAGAGGCTCCCGGAACTGGCGCCGGGTAAATTGAAATGGTAAAAGCACAAAGCGGCAGATTGGAAGATATTATATTTTCTGAGGCGAAGAGAGCGTCCTCCTGGATTATTGGAAAAGAGTCTCGGCGCCTCAGCGATGATGAGGGTTAAGCTCTGTATCTGATAGCGAGTCAGACAGTGTGGAGGAGACTTCTCACAGAGGGAGGTCTGACCGGATGGGGCTTAACAATTAGTCCTAATAAAACACACAAACAAGCACAAACACCGGATTTAAGTCTTACCGGTGTGGACAGACGTATAACATCCAGAAAAGATAATCCAAACAGGAGTAGAAGTGAGTGGATCAAAGCAATACTTCTCAACAAAGTGGTAACCTGGAGCTCAGCCGCTCAAATCCACGGACACTGTGGGGTAATTTCCGGCGTGGACAGAGCGAGGGACGTCCACGGGAGAAGTTTGGGCCAATGCGCAGCCGAAACAGATGGTGTTAATCCTTTCCAAAAATATAGTAAAGTAGAGCCAGCGCGAGGGGAGAGAGACGTGGTGGAGTTCAGCACCAAGGCGGAGTGGACAGCTCCGGCAGCGCAGCGATCTCACCTCGTCCGCTCTCGGATCTCGTGTGCGTCGCAGAAGTAGGAGTCACCAGCCCCAACCTCACCCGCTGGCGGAGTCCCGGCCAGATTTACATACAACCACCGGAGGGGGCGGGAGAGCAGCAGGGCAGGAGCCAATCACAAATATCCCGTAGTAGGCAGAGTAGGCAGCAAAGCGAGGACGGGGTGACAGAGGGAAAGTGGAGCGGTTCTGTACCTCCGTGGAGAAACAAGCGGGAGGAAGAGGGAAGAGTCAGAAAGGGGACTCTTTATGGACTCACTCACTCACTCACTTCCTAGATTCTGTATGACCTCCAAATGACAGAATATTCATAAAAAGATCCAAGTCCACATACATTTGTGTGTCTATTAATTTTCTGTTATTTTAATACAGAAAAGTCCTCCTGTCACAATGCAAAATAAATAAAAAATGAGGTAATTTTTTTATTTTCCTAGTGTACCTTAGAGCTGCTTGTATTGTCAAATTTTGTGTTTCTGTATTTGGCTACTGTACCTTGGTAAATATTTACAATTCACTTTCTCTCTTTATTTAACGCGGAAGCCTGTGGAATTTATTATTAAGAAATAAAGTTACATTTTCAATGCAACTGCCTGCCAGAAAACCAGCACCAAATTCTGCACCATTTATATACAGCTCCTATTGCTTTGCATAAAATTGCACCTCATGCGTCCTTTATGTATTAAAATTAAAAAGAATTCTGTACTTTTTTTCCCACTGTTTCCAGAAATGTAAAAATAATTAATAATTCTGAACTTCCACACCTCAAGAATTGAGAGTAATATCTAAGAATCAGGTTAAAAAGAGTTCCTGGATTTTTTTTTTTTTTTTTTTTTTTTTTTCTCTCCGAAAAAATAATAAAAGAGATTTTTTAAAGTTAAACACTGATTTAACTGTTGTGTGT
>NW_015112875.1:210287-213781 GCF_001443285.1 Poecilia latipinna | reverse complement strand
TCCACCCCAAAGTAGTATAGAGAAAAGAGTAAGAAGTGGGTTAAAAAAGGTTTTATGTTTTTTTTTTTTTTTTTTTTTTTTTTTTTTGCCTTCAAAAGAAATAAAAATAGCTTATTTACAAGGAAAACTATGTGGTAAACTGCTGTTTCTGGGTTGGAAATGTATTCTTATTAACTGGATCAAGGATAAACCTCCTACTGTGGTACAGGGAAAGTTCCAGAATTACTCCCCATGAAAGAACTGCTTCTATCCTGGGAAGAAATGAGGATTCATTTGTCTATGTTTGGTCTCCATAGCTAATTTGTTTTCATGTGACTTGTCCCAACTGCTGAGAAGGTATCTGTTGTGTCCCCAGGCAATTAGGAGGTGAGAACAGAAGATGCAAGTTTGCTTTTGTTCTTCTTCAACTTGTGGGTGAATGGATGGTAAATAGATTTGTTAATTTATTTATTTTACTGACTGAAATCCATATATTGTATACATTCTTGAGCCCAGCTTCTGCTGAAGACGTCAGGAGTCTTCATCATGAGAGGAGCATGGCATAGTATTTCCTCATTAAAAACTGAATATTCTACTTACATGAAAAACTGAATATTGAGTTGTCATTAGTTGCAAAGCTCAATCATCTAAACCAACTGATATAATTGATGAAATTATGTTAGTTTGAAACTGAATGAATCTAAATAAGAAAAGTGTCACTTTCTGAATTTACTAACTGAAACAAATTCATTCTGTGATGACATCCAGATTGATTTGAGATGCACATGCGGCCTTGATGACGAAGAGGTCGTCGACTCACCTTGGTTGAAGGTGGATAAACAAGAAGACAGATGCTTGAAATGTGTTTACGTTTTCTTGACAGCTGACCTTTAATGGCAAATAGTGACTGACCTCTGCCACAAACAGGACTGAAAGGTAGGTGGCGTTTGATAATGCCACAACAAACAGAACTCCTGAATACAAAATCGTGAATTTTGATTATAACTTGGTATTCCTCCCCATCTTGTATCTTTGCTTCTTTTTGTTCTGGACCAGAAGTTTCCTCTAAAGTTTAACCAGAACTTCAGACAGTAATACAATAATCTTTTCTTTATCAACCCAAGGTCTGCAGCAAAGATTTGCTTCTTGGGGCTTTTGTGATATTTTTAATTGTCACTTCAAGCACATTTTGATATTTGTGACTTTGGCCCTGTTAGAACATTAGAATAAGTTGTAGGAATAAAAAAAAAAAAAAAAAAAAGAAAAATGGGGAAATTTTTTGCAAAACTAAACTGGATTAAAGGAACATGCTGAATGAGAAATATAAAGAAAAGAATGTCTATCTCAGGCCAAAAGAGCACACAGAGGATAAGCAGGTCAGAATCTGAGGAATTTTATCAGAGAAACAAACAAAGAAAGTAGAATAGGCAACTGACAAAGAGAAGGGAGAACTATAAAGTCATAGCTCAGTTCTCAGACATCACAAAAGAACCACAAGAAGATGGAAAAAACACAAAAAGGAGAAAAATGTCAAAAATCTAACAAGAAGCACAGAGAGGAACCAAAACTTGAATAACTGACACCATAACAAAAGACCATGCTCATCACTGCTGGATAAAACATCTGCCAGTACCTCCTTCCAATGACAGTAAGACCTGGAAACAAAATGTTGCATGAAATACAGCAACAAGCCAAATAGCTTTGAACACCTGAATGGATGCTGAGGATGCAAGTATTATGAAGTTCAGGGTCTGCTGAACCTCTGCAGGGAGTCTACAATATGGAGGACCATCAAACCATCCAGTAAACTGAGTGATGTTGCATAAAGGTAACCAAAACAGAAACAGAAATGTGGAGGTCCATTTATATACAATGAGGTTAAATCAGATCACACCCATGCATATTCATCTGACTTTTAAAAATCTATTTATCAGAAAGTTTTATTTAAATCTGTCTGGAATATGTTCTGGAATAAATAAAATAAAACAGTTGTTATTCCTTTTATTATGTCAAAAATGTTACATAAAAATATCAAAAGAAAGCATACATTTGCAGTAAGAGTGTGTTTCTTACCATGGTGTTCATTGTGTTTTCAGCCTTACATTTTTTATCTTCTGTGCTCCTTGTCACTTTTTGGTGTAGCAGTTAAATTCACCTTGCAGTCAGTTGTTTTAAACCACTTTGCACCTCATTCTTGGTTGCTGTCAAGTCAGACCAGTGCAGGTAAAGGTAGGCTTTGCTCTTCTTCTCAAATTAACCAGTTCTTATTGTTGCTGATGGTAACTCATAACTCTTAAGTATATGTTGTGTTACTGTAGAAAAATAATTAGGGTTTTAAAAAATACTTTTCATCTTACACATTTACACCAGGATTTGTTAAATTGCTGTTGTTTTATTGGGGTAGCATTTTCAGATTCACAATACCCTCAAATTCCCAGAAACGATACCCCCTAGTGGAAGGATTATAAGTTAGTAAACAATGAGGACAGACAGTGGTCATAATGTTTCTTTTCTTTCTGCAGAGTTGAACTTTTGATGCCCTGAAAGAATTTTTCCACAAGGACAGCTTGGAAAAATGTTCTATTCCCATGGGCAGCATGTTGTGTGCCCAATCAGGGGCTGGTGTGACAGCCACAGTTTCTTTCTTCATCTATTCAGTCATGTTGACTAATGATACAACACTGCATGGTTTCTCCTTTGTCTATTTCTGCTGCTGTAAGAGAAATGACTTTGGTCTGTGAGTGAGAAACAAGGCAGCACTGTTTGTATCTGTATGTGTGAAGATTTCATCATTGTTGTAGCTTAAACTACTATGCTAAATTTGTTTGTCACCATTATTTTACTGGAGGATGCTTTTTATTGTATATTTTGCAGAATGAGTTGTGTTGGACAATGTGAAGAAAAAAGTTCTCGATAAGGACCTTAGCAAATGTTCAAATATAAATAATAACATGAGATAACGATGGTAGCCAGAAGTATGGTTAGAGCTTTAAAATCATGAGACATTGGCTGTGTTCATAGGTGAAGGAAAGTCTTTATGTGTTTTTAGCTTTGGTCAATATTTTCAGGTAAACCAATCTCTGAAACTTGACCTTACTGAAAAAATACCAGTTTTCATATTCTATTTCATTGAAAATAACTTGTTACTGTTATGAACATCCAGCTTCAGATTAGTTTAAGATAAGCTGGGAAATGTATGTGAAAGAGACACCGTTAGAGAGTAGCTGTCATGATGTAGGTTGGTTTAAGAAAAACCCAAACGCAGAGAGACAGAGACAGCTTGTTGGTAAAGAATGATTTGATAAAAAATGAGGAAAAAACAAAACCACAGGGAACATAAGGAGCCAAAGTCAAAACAAAACCAGAAATCCAAAGGGAAAAATGACAGCAGGAGTTGACAGTAGGAACCAGCAAGGAGTGACTGAGAAGGAGGTGCTGAAGATAGATAGATAGATAGATAGATAGATAGATAGATAGATAGATAGATAGATAGATAGATAGATAGATAGATAGAT
>NW_015112875.1:117203-206406 GCF_001443285.1 Poecilia latipinna | reverse complement strand
CTGAAGTACTGGGATGTTCAACGCTGAAACAATGAAGCTTGGCTGATTAGCTAACTGATTGCAGGTGTGAGAGGAGGAGAACATAAGGCAGACTGAGGAAAGGGAGAGAACGAGAAAAAGTGGCAGAGGGCACAAGGGATGGTACAGAGGGGACTAGAAAATGAAAATAACAGTAAAACAAACCAGAGAATAACTAGACACAACAAATAAACTGGAATCATTAAGGAAGGACTGAACTAAAGAAAAACAGGAACAAGACTAAATTTATCAAAATAAGAAACTAACATAGAATAATAATGAAACTAGAATCAAATTAAACTACAAAACAACTAGACAACCTGGGATCTTAACAGTAATCCTTTTCATACATTTTAGAAATGCCAGAAAACATATCATACGTGTCACACGAGCAAAATTACTGCCTGAGTCACCTCACCAAAAATAATCATAGGTCTCACTCAGCATCGATGTCAGACTGTGGTGCTTTTGCAAAAAAAAAAAAAAAGTTAGAATGACTCATTAAGGCAAGTACGAAGGAGCCCTCCCTTTCTGTTTCCCATGCAAAACCAGAGATTATGGAGCCGCATCTGTGCTTATAAACAATATATGTCACATGGGCATAGCTGAGATGTCTGTAATTGATCATGCAGGCAATTAATGCCCTGCATGCAAAATCAGAAAGAGGAGAAAGTGTTTGTCTCTGAGGACGATAGCATGTGAGTGCTTAGTCTGGAGTTTGTGTGTGAGTTGTTGTGAACACAATTAGTTATGAGTCATGTGTGTGTGTGTGTGTGTGTGTGTGTGCGCGCGCGCGCGTGCGTGCGTGCGTGCGTGCGTGTGTGTGTGTGTGTGCACTCCATTT
The DNA here is from genome assembly GCF_001443285.1 of Poecilia latipinna. Classification (NCBI taxonomy): domain Eukaryota; kingdom Metazoa; phylum Chordata; class Actinopteri; order Cyprinodontiformes; family Poeciliidae; genus Poecilia; species Poecilia latipinna. The sequence goes on along the minus strand of NW_015112875.1, from coordinate 205,544 downwards.
CTACGTGTGATTGAGCAAGCCTTTTCTTTTTCGGCACCAGCAAAAGAATGGCAGGAAGAACAATCACAGAGTGTGTCTGGTGTGTGCCGGGAACAGTAATAGATTGTGACACATTGTATGGGGCGCGTCAGCAAGAACCCGTTCACACAGATGTGATGTGTGACCAGTTTTGTATCCCATTATCCATTAAACTGCACAGTGCTGTGCACAATTTGAGATTAGAATGCCAACTTTTGCATTCATCGCATTTGCTCTGTGAGGGCTCCTAGTGTCCTCTCCCAGGGACTCCATCTCAAACAGAAGCATATGACATCCACCTCTCTATGAAATATTTTTACATTTATACTATCTAAACTGAGGTAGCTCTTGTACTGTTGTTCACCCTTGCAAGCACTTTGAGAAAGGAAAACTCTGTGTCTAAAATCTGATTCCAAATGCTGGTAAAGACCTGCCATCTTGACTAATGAGATGCTGGCTGTTTTTACTAACTAATTATAGGAAGTAATTGGAATTTCCTGAGGAATTGATTTTAAATTTAAGCCAAATAGATTCTTAAATAAATAAGGAAGAGACAATTAACAAACACATTACATCTAACTTTAATGGCAGAAGAAAAAACATGACCACATTAGGTTTTTCCTTGCTTTTAGTATGTTAAATAGGAAGCAGCAAGGTGGAAAATGTTAGTGATGCTTTCTACAACAATATGTATTCATTATGTACTTTGGTGTTTAAAAAAAAATAGGCAAATACTTTAGCAGTTGTATCTCACACTTCACAACAGCTAACTCAAATTTCAGTTCATACTACAAAATTATACAATAAAACAGACACATTATTGAGATTTAAAACACTACCACCAGTTTTTGAACATAATAATGACATATTACCCTGTACTACCACTGAAAGTTATAGTTTGAGGTACAGTTTGTCCTACAAGGCTTCCGTAGTTTGGGTGACTTCCTGAGAATGAGGATGTAAGCCATAGACATAAATATCCATAAATAACCAAGTTTCTGCAGTTATAAACTTTCCCATGCCTTCCTGACTACCTGGGAACGTCTACCTGTGAGTTTTGTGTTTCTATAAGGTGTGTTGTGTTAGACGCTCATATGAGGTACTTTAAATTACGTAGGTCTGAAAATCGGAGAAACACAAGACACGAATTAGCGCTAGTTAGCGTCCCTTTAGTATTTCCAATGCAAATTAGCATCATTCTAAATCTTAGTTGTATGAGGGTTTTTTTGTGTGTGTGCACTTAGTCTAAGTCGATTATATGCCTATTTTTTGGCATATTACCTTGTGTTTATGTGATTTATTCAAATAATTTGTATTTGTTTATATGTAGCAGTTTTACAGTTTCCACGTCAGTAAAAATCAACCAGTAAGATACTTACGGGTGTTTATTGGAGCAACTGTTAGCTATTTGCAAAGCTAGGCACGAGTGAAGGCAGAATAATCACCTGAAGGACACACCGCCATCTTGGAAATGATTCCATGTCTTCCACAGAACTGAAATTAAAACAGTTGTTTCTTTCACATCAGTGTCTAAATAAATAAAAATAATTTTGTAATATCCCACTAAGAAGCTTTATGTTAAGAAATTGTAATCATATTAAATGAACAATACGAAACATCACCTTCCATGGAAAATTATCAGGGTCTCTCTCTTTTCTACCACTTTCTTATAAGCTGAGAAGGTTGTTTTGGAGAAGTTCAGGAAATATGTGGAGCATTTTCTTTCTTTTCTTTTCAAGGAGAGCTCTGCTTTGCCACAGTGGAGTTTCTGGAGCAAAGAAAAATGAAACACTTTTGGAAAAACACTGTCCAGAATGTTTGCAGTGTCAAAGTCATCATTAACCAAGTTCCTGCATTTTAAAGTCTATATTTATTTTAAATACATCAACACAGCACTATTTGCACAAATATAAGCATGCTACTTCCCATTATTTTTAATTATTTTACTTTAATGATCTTACTTTAACTAGTCATGTTAAAGTAAGACTCAGAAATGATTATTTGACAAAGAGTCTGTTTTAAAGTTACAACTTTTAAAAATCAATAAAACGTGCTGCTGTTAATCTGCATCAGAAAACTGATTCATTCCTGCACTGGTGAATATTTTCAGCATGCTTTGCTCTTGAACTGTTTTCCTCCACAGCATTATGCCTCAAATATTATTATTTTCTGAGTCACTCATAATGAACACAATCATAAAGAAGCAGTCATGGCCCTCTGAGGCTAAGCTTTTGTCTCTGGTGTGGAGGTCAAGCTACAAACAGCTCACATATCACAAACTACAATCCAAAAAGAACAAAACCCACCCTGCTTCTCGACCACCTCCATTTTTATTTGTGTTTGTTATTCTCAAATTATCACATCCTGCTTCTGTCCAGATTTCATGCAAAACACAATCTGTGCCGAGCATATTGAATTTTGAATATGTATTCTAATTAGACAGATAGTACTTAAACTAAGTTTGCATGATGCTTGGTAATTAGGATGTTATTTCTGTAAATTGTATTTCTGAAGGACATCTTTATGATTGCGTTTCAGTCTTGCATCTGCTACCAAAACATTCCCTCCATTTGATGAAAGCAAAAAAGTGGACCACCACTGATCAAATGCCTTTTGCACATACGTCCAAGTGTCTTCTCCTTTTGATGTACTCCACAGCAAAGTATTGTTCCCTGAAGGAAGTGAAATCTGCCTCAGTGGGATGAAAAGCATAAAACAATTTCTTTGACATAAAGAAACATAGTCCACATTTTATGCCAGTCTGAAAATGAGAGCTCATTGGTGGAAAAAAAAAAACTTTGAACATTAGAAAAAGCTTTGAATATGATATTTTAATGCAACTATATCCTCTGGCAGGAGGATTTTAAAGAGAGAATATTCACATCTGACAAATGTCACAGTTGAGAATCTAAATTAACTGCTATAGAATATGGAAAACAACTGATGTTTCAGTATTTCTTAAGTTTACAGGCTGGTTCTTTGCTACACAAAGATCTTTGCATCAATAAAACATCGGACTACGGGAGCCCATTTGGACAGTAAGAGTTTAGCTGTGTTTGTCTTCAGAACCAAAATATAGCCACATCCTTAAAAAAATATAGAGTGAAATATTTCAAGCCTCTATTTCGTGTAATCTGAATTATTTAGATTTACAGATAATGAAAACCTAAAATTATTTATCACACAAGGTTAGAATATTGTGAAAAAGTGACATTTTGGAAACTCATGTTGTCACATCCTCTCAGCAGGGTCAGTAAGGACCATGGAGAAGACTGCTATCAGGACAGATGAGTCAAAGGAGCTTCACAAGGAGTGGACTGAGGCTGGAGGCAGGACATCAAGAGTCACTGGAAACAATGAAAATAAAGTTTTTATTTCACTCAGAATCAAGGTCCAAAATCTCAAGGAAGAGTAGAGAGGCGTAGAATCCATTTGGGTTTTGTCCATTGTGCCGTTTCCACAGTCAGTGACGGTTTGGGGTGCCATGACACCTTCTGGTGTCGGTTCACTGGGTTTTTCATAGTCTATAGTGAAAGTAGCAGTTTGCCAGAAATTCTGGAGAACTTCATACTCAAACCTATTTAATATAGGATTTAAATTATATGTCCTGGTCAAAAATAACACAGAGGTTCTTTGCTTTATTATCAGAGGTAAATTTAATGGGATGGTCCAAGGACAACAACTTCTGTCGTGTCAGAATTTAAAAGCAGAAAATTTCATTAAAATTCATCCCGGTTCTAACGTCTTCAAGACATGCTGAACTGATTGGATTTATGGATAAATGGAGCTGAGTATCATCAACATAACAGTGGAAATGTATCCCATGCTATTTGATGATTTTACCAACTGGAAGTATAATTGGCTCAAACACTGAACCCTGTGAAACTCCATGAGTAACCCTGGAGTGTGAAGAAGATTTATCATTTACACAAACAATCTGGAATCCGTAGGACAAAAATCTGATTTAAACCAGCCTATCACTGCTGCTTTGATACCTACAGCATGTTCAAGCCTTGTGTGAGAACATTGTGATTGTCTGGATCAGAACCAGCACTGAGATCTAACAAAACCAGAACAGACACAAGTCTATTATCTGGGGCCATGAGAATGTCATTAGAGACTTTCAGCAGAGCTGATCCAGTTATGATGAGCTCTGAAACCTGGCAGAAACTCTTCAAACGAGTCATTACTGTGTAAACCCTCACACACCGGATTGACTCCATCTTTCAGTTGAAGTTATTTATTTTTTGCGTTTCTTTTAAGTTGATGAGGTTATTTCCTTTTATTTGACATGAGATTATCTACATGACCCATGAGGCCTGACTTTCATTTTGTACTTCTGGTCAATATATCTCAATACGCTGCTTGGCTTTTGAACAATCTAATCACGACTTTCTAATTTCAGCTATGATTTATGCGTGCTTGCATTCTGTCCATATCGTGATCACATCTCATTATGCAAAGCAAGTGAACATGGCAGCTCTTGCTCTACAGCATGGACTTAATTTTGCTTTGCTGTTGAGGTGGACTCTCTGCAACAAATGATACTCTTGTAAGACCGGACAAAAGAGGAGGAGCAGATGATTGATTTACCTGGCTATTTTCAAGAAGTTTCTTTTATTAAAATATGACATTTTAAAGAATAATACGGTGGATGTCTGAAAACCGTGTTGTTTCTGTGCTGATAACGGCATATTTAAATAGATTCTTTCAAACAATGTGTTTTTTCAACTAGCAGCAATAGTGTAAAAGCAAAAGGTTAGTGAGAAAGTTTTAATTCAGTTCTGATTCTGTGGTTGCTTTATTCTAATCCTTGTCCATAAATGAGGCTAACAAAAGACTGAGGCAGCCTTTTCATAAAGCATTTAATAAAAAACTCAAATTGTATTTCTGTTTAACTGAAGAACAGTATGTGTTTTGAATTTCCTGATTCCAAAAAATCTTGTAAAAAGGACTTCTGGCCCAAGCCTTTCCTTTCAGATAAACAGCATCTTTCTGATGGTTACAGTAGTTTACATACACTGAGTAAAATGACACATAAATCTTTTTTCAATATCTGAAGTTTAATCAGACCCATCTTCTTTTGACTAAAATGATTTCTCTATAGGATTGAGATCAGGGCTTTGTGATGGCCACACCAAAACACAGACACTGTTGTCCTTAAGCTACTTTGTAAGCACTTTGTCTTTAGATGTTTCTTCAATATTTTGACTTAATGTTCTTTCCTCGTGATGCCATCTAGTTTATGAAGACCACCAGTTCCTTATGGAGCAAAACCAGCCCACAACATTATGATGACGCTTCGCTGTCAACTCCGATTACAAAAGTCTGGAAGCATAAACAACTGGACAGGTATTCACATTTCCATAGCTATAGTTTGTGCAAAGCACTTTGAGTGAAAGTTGGAAAAAAATACCAACTGCTGGAAGTAAATTTGACTCTGGAGAAGAAAAAGAGTAAAATGTAATCTGTTCTTTCGTTCATTACTGGGTTAAATTAAATGGATGTAGTCACAGACAAGTTTTTCTTGGAAATTCTAGTTTTATATGTTATTACAGTATATCTGTAAGGAGTACTTGTAGTAATTTTAGAATTACATCTTTAACTTTAATTTCTGTCTTTTTTTATTTTCAATAAATAATTCAGTTCAAGGGAAGCGCAATTCCACTGACTGTTAGGATCTGCAGCTTCACTTTGTAATTTAGAAATGCCATCCTGACCTCATTCCTCCTGTCAGACGTTTTTAATTTGAGAAAATCTTATTATCTAATGACTAAAACAATAAACAGAACATTTTTATTTGGCTCTTTGATCACTTCAGCAAAGCCTGATTTTCTAAGCATCCTAATAGATGAGTGCATTAAAAACATCTACTTATTTATGACATTTCCCCTCCAGATTTCATCTGTTAGAACCTGGGGATTGCTTCTAGAAAATCCTTTCTTCTCTTTCTCACATTTGAGGCTGCCGTGTTAGTGTTAGAGACTAAATAACATGTAGACTGTTAATTAACATGAGCTGCAATCTGAAATGTGCATGTTTTTCACATTTGGAACATGTAATATTCATGTTTGTGATGGTGCATCATTATTCTGATGAACGTAGCTGATATCTGGTGCAGTGACATGTCAGTGTGTGACTAAGCTCTGATCGCTGTAGCCCATTTCTAAGCTTGCAATAAAGACTGTATGTAAAAATAAAGTAATGATATATTTTTAAGTATTGAAAATGTGTTTGATTTCACAAACAGAAGCTTTTCAATTTCTTTCCAGTTATTTCCCCAAGAAAAAAAAATAGAAGTACTTTTTTAAAAAATCAATTAATTTGCAATTCATCCAATCATGTCATTCATGTTTAGTGTGCAACAACTAGAGAAACAATAGCATACGTTGTACAATAAACCCATATTAAGCTTTTGATGGTTTTGGGTGAAGAGGCGGCTTAATCTATGCATGTTGTTTTGATGTCCTTGTACAAACAGATAACATTAATAAAATGTCAACATGTCTTTGAAGCTCACTGTGCTGTAAGCAAGGCACCAATGCGCTCTCGGTCTATTTTTCCCCTCATCTCCTCCCTTCTGTGTTCTCCACCCAGCTGCCACTCCAGCGTGTCTCCAGAACTTAGAATCTGTCTAACACAGACAATCTGGACTGAAGCTGAAGAACAGCCAGTCAGATCTGCCAAAAATAAAGAATTTTTACAATCTAACTTTATTTTGGTCTGTTTTTTTCCCCTTTGTCCTTTAGCTGCAGTGAGAAATACACGAATCAGCCGTGCACACACATCAAGACCATTGACAGGTGAAGCTGATCCTCTCATTACAATGCACTGTCCAGCTGGCAGTCATGTGGATGTTTGCCTAACACACTCTACCTTGTTAAAGATCAAGGAGATCTCCAAATAGCATCAGCCAGCCTCCTGCAGCAGCATCAGGTTTGCAGCCCACACCACAAAAGCTGGCCAAAGTCAGCTCAAGCTGCACAACAACAAAGCCCAAGGCGTTGACTCAAAAGTCCCAAGATCCCAAACTGATTATGCATCTGCAGGATGCAGCAGAGCAAACCAGACTGACGGAGGCCCCACCTGGCAACCCTGAGGACCCAAAGGCTCGTTGCCAGACACCACAGGACACCCAGAGGTGATCAGTGTACCTGCCTTTTCAGCTGATAATTCTTCCACCGCCTTTGCCAGCTGGTTGTTTGCTTTCTCAGTCTGTTGTTTTTGTGTTTTGTTTTTTCTTTCGTTTTCTGCTCAGGTAGAGTAAATACGTCCATCAGAGCTTATTCAAATTAATTATGCCATTGCTGCACATAACCTTGAAGAAAACTGAGTAAACCTGTGTAATGTTTGTCACATTAGCTCTATCCATGCCTCTGTTTCCTGTAGATAATACTTTGTCCCTGCATCTGGAGTCATGAGGATATCTGACAGACATTAATGCAGCAACCTCGAAGCCAGACCGCGATGTAAAGCACACCTCAGTCATCAAAGCTGTTGTGATTTTTTTCCTGTAAATGTCATACATCAATCTCTAGCTGGTGTTATCTTTGTTATTGTTTCTGACTCTGTAAAGAACCACGAAATGAACATAAAATCTTGTTTTATCAGTCAGAATCCTTTGTCTGATAAGCTCCATTTGTATCCTACCCACTTCAAAACTTGCATCACAATTCATTTCTTTGGGGCTTGCTGCAGCTCACATGTTCTTTGTGTTTTATCACTGAAAGCTAGAATCTTGCATATTAAATTTAAAAGCCCATACATTAAAATTGTCCAGAGAATAAATTGAAACATAAATATTTTTCTCAATAATTATATTTCTATGGAAGCCACAGAAATGGAATAAATTAAAGCAGATGCCAGATAAGATGCCAGTAAAGCACACAATGAAATAAATCAACATAACTCTATAACTGAAGTTAAATGTAATAAATTGGAATGGCATAGAATTAATTATTATTTAGACTTATTAAGCGGTTACTAGAAAAAAGCTTTGCAATGGGTCAAGAAGTTTCCTCTATGCAGAAAATATACTCATGGATTCAGAGGTGATTTAAATTAATTTATTCTCTAAGCACTCAACTTCATTTATTTTTGTAGATTTTTAATTTGATTTAAAAGGGTATGGTTGTTCAGAGTTGACATTTCTTGAGCTTTTTAAGATAACATGTTTTTCCAACATGAAGTGTTGTTTTGACTCATGAATGAATGTTTAAGAAATCTTTAAATGTCCCATGGCTGCCATTCGGCGGTGCCCTAACGCTCGCTCATTCAAGCTCCGCCTATTTCCCAAAAGCTCCGCCTTGGAGCTTCAGTCCCCAGATTACCAACAGCAGCAATTAGCAAACACTGGGTGGAACTGCACATCTGCTGAGCTTATCATACAGACTACAAAGCTCCTATGATTGGCTGCATCATGGAGGAGCATTGCCTGGAGGCTCTTAAAGAGACAGAGGCCAATTTCAAGGCGTCAGATTTGGCTATGATGCAAAGTCAAATTTCTTTTAAGTTGTATCACCAAATATGTCTTGGAACACGGCTGTACTTGTTCTTACTTCCTTTGTATGTAGTCGGCAGGAATATGGTGGAAATTTGTCCCACCTCCAAACTTCTCTGTCTATGCTAATCCAAAATCTTTCTGGATTTTACTGCAAGCAGTTCTTGGCTGTTGGACAATTCTTCTTCACCTCATTTGTCTGAAATCCTGTTGCACACAGAACCATGCAGAAGTCTAGAAATACGTCTGTAAACAGTTCCCTTTGTGTTTCAGAGGTATTTAGAGTGCTCTTTGCTTTCACCCATCATGACATGCATACTTCTCAGTAATACAAAACCTTTTTACAGGCTACCATTTATTGTAGGTCTAACTTTCTATGCCTTTTCTCTTCCCCTTTTCTTGAGGTGTTCATTTTTTATTCTCCATGTCATTCCTCCCTATTAGCCATAACCAAATATAATTAAGTAATTTATTTGGATTTCTTTGTATGTGGAAATTACTTTTGTTGTTGCAAACACCTGGTTTGAATTTCATGCCATAGGGCCATTACAAATATATTTACTGAAACAAAAATGTGTTTTAATATATATTTTCCCTGCTGTGTATCATTGAATGGTTCTGATTAAATTATGTTTGTAACTCTTCTTTGCATCAATGATTGTGCCAAAAGAAAAAGATCCATTATCACCATCCTTTTAAATTCCTTCTGTGTTGATTGTTTTCATCCCATCACCTGCTGAGAGCTGCTGCTTAAAAATCACCACAGTAACACATTTTATGCAAATTTATCTAAGCAGAAACTTGTGTTATTACTTTAAATATTAAAGGAAAATCAACCATAGCAAAGTTTTGTAAATGAAAATAAAATAGTTTAGCTAGCAAACAGATAGTATTTGTTACAATAATTAAATGTTTTACTTACAAAACCAAATAAAAAAAAAAAACCATAAAGGTGAGGAGACTAATGTTTAGCTACATTAGGTATTTAGAGAATAGCAGGCAGGTAGAGCCGCCTGCTATTCTACCACCAGGCCCTTTTCCATCATTTATCCCAGAGTCCCCAGAACAGATGCACTATTCCCACTCCTGCGTCTTCCTTCCTCAGCTCCATTTTGATTGTTTCCCACACCCGAGAAACTAAGACTTCAATAAGGACCTGCACACGCAAAGGATTCCCTGGGATTTTAACTCCAATCTTCCTCTAATCACAGCTTCACCCTCATGTGAAAACCTCTTCTCCAAGCTCCCAACAGTCGCTATTATATCACACTATCACTTTATTGCTTCTCTGCACTGATCTTAAGTCTTTCTCCAGGCTAGATGTACTTTTATCCTGCACCAGTTGCTGATGCTTCATTCTCTGTCTACCTTCAGATTACCCGATACCTTCTATTTCTACCATCTCCTGCCCTCAAGTAAACTCCTGACACCAATATCAGCTTCATAATCCACTTTAGAGAGAAGTGCTATGAGATCTGAGCCATTACACCCCTCAAGCTTCATATCTAATCCTCTCTGTTTACATCAACTGGGCCACAATGCACAGGTTTTGTTTTCTGAACTCGTACTGGGTCTGCTTTACACAGAAGTCTCGCATTAACATGTTTATTTTATTTTATTTTTTTATCAGTTGACTTTACATTAGCACAATGTTCGTAGTTGCTTTTCAAATAAATATCTGTAATCTGCTCTTTTACATCAGAATGATATGCTGTCAAAAGAAGAATATGTATTTATTCTTGTCAGAGTAATGCATATGCACAAAGTCAGCAAAGCACCACAGGATTGGATTGTTTTTATGAAAGACTCATGGGGCCATCTAGTGTCGACTGGCTGAAGGAAATGGAGGATTAACACTCAATTTTCAGTTTTAGCAAATTTAGAAACCAAAATAATGTTGATTTTTTTATGCCTGTTAAACAGAGGAATTTTTATTCTTACAATGTTCTCATATTCACAGATTATTTAAGATAAAAATCTTAATTATTTAATAACCATACTTTATTTCACTTTAAGGGTCTCAGGTTACCCAAATGGACCTGTATGAGATTCCCACAGTATAATAACTTGGGCTGAAAATGCCACAGTTTTGCTGTTGTGAAGCTGTACATGTTTTTTATAACTGTATATACATTGAAACACACAACAGGTCAATGTCTGGTTGAGTCTGTAGATTTCCTGAGGTCAGTTTTCTTTTCCTTCTGTTTTCATTTGGTATCAAATTTTAAGTATTTGCATCAGTACATTTATTTTATTATTTGGATGTAACTAAATATGGTTCTGATCCGAAGTTCAATCAGAAGGTCATCCAACCATTAGGTTCCTATTATCTGTCTCTTTTCACTACTGCTGCCCCTTCTTTCATTAGTGCCCATTAGAAAACCACTATAAGTCCCTCAGTTATCCAACAGATTTACTAGTCAGAAAGGACTGCAATCAACAAATTCACACCATCCCCAAACTCTCCGAGTGCCTGTTAAGAGACTGTCACAGTGATGCAGGGATTTCAAATGGCAACAAAGTGGTGCTTGACACAGCTTGGGTTTGAATGAAAAAGCTGCAGAGGATTTCTGCCTGGAAAACATCAAACTCCATGAGAGAGAAAGAGAGAGCCCTTGGGAGAACGATTCAACTATTTCCTCTGTCAAGATTCAGGGAATCAGTCCAAACACTTTGACTGCATGGTGATCGCAGACACAGCCAGAAACCCAAACAACCAACAGCATTGATCTATAACAAAGATTCAAGGGCAGAGAAGCTAGAAAGGTAGCTTATTGTTAAAATAATTAATATTTCCCATTCATTGAGACAACAAATTGTGCTTTAAAGGAGCAGCAGATTATGTGTTAATCTTTAAATGTTGATTTTACTGCTGTAAAGACTCATTTTAATGGTATAAAAACATTCATTAATGTCCTTTTCTTCTGCCATGAGTACACAGAGGTCATACTATTTGTTTCCATCTTCCAACATCTCACGAGAAACTATATTTTTAAAATTTTGTTGTGTTACTTTATTAACTATGGTAACGGAATCTGTCAAAAGACTAGAATCCCAATTTACTCAAATAAGTATGAGTTACTTATATGAATACTAAGTAGGTACACCAATAAAACAAAACTTTCATCCAAACATACTGAACAGCAGAAAAAGTAAAGTCTTCTGGCCTGCATGAACACCATTCCATAATGCAACAGGACTTTGCGAATTTAGAAAAATACCATGATAAATACAAGATTGATGAAAACACTTTCTCATAAGAAAAACATATAGACATTTTTATTCTAGACCAGTGTTTCTCAACCCTGGATGGTGAGAAACACTGCCCCCCTGTCCTGCATGTTTCAGATATTTCCTTCTGCCACACATCTGATTAACAGGCTTCTGCAGTACTTGATGGTCATGCAATCATTTGAATCAGCTGTTCTGGAACAGAGGTACATCTAAAACATGCAGAGCAGGGGGGCGGTGAGGACCAGGGTTGAGAAACACTGATCTAGACCCTCTGATCATCTAATAGAAAATATTAAAACATGTTGCTTCAGTGAAGCTAATTACATTGGACTTTTTTCATAGTTTTATTGCAGAGTAGCAGTACCTTCTACCTGAGGTGTAGAAGCAGTAAAGAGAGGATGCTTTTGATCAACAAGAATACTTTTTGTATTTGTTAAGAGATCTGTATTTATAGATCTAACTATCATGGAGACACGGTGTGGCAGGGCTTGGACAGAAGTAAACATCATATATATATAATTGGTGGACTTGTTTTGTTTTAATTTTGGTAGTTTAAGGACTGTCAACAAAGTTTGATCTCTACGTCTAAATAAGCAAGTGTGTATCATCATGCTTTCTGGTTACAATAAAGATTCCTATAACCTAAAAGCATTTATATGGATTAAGAACTTGATTGTGAATTGTATCTTAAATTGTGTATCAAATTCTTTTTTTCTTTTTTTTTTTACTTGCAGGATTGCTTTTGTTTCACTCAAATAAATCTTATACTGACATATCTTATAATGAGGTTCTTATCTGATATTTTTTTTCTGTAACACCCAAGTACCTGCCGTAGATAAAGCGAGACATATATGCATGGAAATGCTTGAGTTATGACTTTATTCACAGCTGCAGAATTTCTGCACAGCATAAATTTTCCACTTCAGCATTTTATCCCAATATGCAGAGAATATCTTTACAGGTAGCTGGGCTCAGGTGCTTGAATATGGAACTATGACAAGGTGTTTTTTGTAAATCATTTCAAAATATATTTTTGAAACTTTTACACAAAGACATAACTGACAAACATTATCAAAACTGAGATGATAAAGATTTAAATTGCTCAGAAGTGAATTTTTGCTGATGAAGGCATGATGAGAGAAATCATGATGTTTAAAAAATCTTACCAAGAAGCTGATGGGAGAAATTTTTCAGCCCCATTTTTTTTTTTTTTTTTTTTTTTTTTTTACATGAGATCCTTACTGTAAAATTCATGGTGTGAAACTTCGAGTTGGCATTGAATAGCACTGAAATGTCAAAGGTCAAATAGAAAAAAAGCCAAACACATTCAATGTATTGGGAGCAGTTAAATTCATGTGAAAGTGTCAAATAGGTTTTTTTCTCTTTTGATTACATGAAATATAATCTGGGAAATTTTAAATTTTATTATAAATTTCATCTTTCCAAATTTATATATTGGAAAAAATAGATTTAGGCCGTTTAGGCCATTTCTCCTGATGGGTTAGGGTTAGCCTTAAACCTTACTTTCTAAGAGAAGGGTCATTGAATTTGTTTGTGTGGAGTAGGAGGAACACAAAGAGACTTTTTTTCTGGCCATAGATTAAATGTTTTACTTCACTCAATGCTTTTTTGTTCTAAATAATTTAGTCATAGGGATGCAGCATTGTTTTTTGCCATCTCCTGGATCAAATAGCACAGAAAGGTTCCTGCAGTCAGATGTTGCTCTGACAGTTTCAATTAAAATCTTTTTCTCCAGGTCTTTGATCCCTTTTACCTGCCGTGTCTATAGCTGGTGCAAAACTACATATAAAATGCTTTCATCTGCTGGCCCTAATGGGTGGGACCCTCCAGTATGTATTTAATGTCATCTACACTGTGAATCCATTGCTGGAATGAAGGAAAATAGTTGCAAAAATATGGAGAAGACTGCATAGCTTGGTGAATTCCTCTAAGGCATTTCCAAGAGCATTTTCCAAGGGCACACATAAGGACTAAGGGATGGTAGCTGTTCTTAAAATGTTCAAATTTTCTCAGTAAACACAATTTTAACTGCAGAGTAACTACTGTGGACAATGTTGTCCAATTTTTTATTTTTTTATTTTTTATTTTTTTTACAATATTTTGGAAAATGTATTTCTTAAGACATTCCTTTTCATCTGCTCAATACTATAATAAATATGCTATATTTCAATAAAGCAAAGTGGTCTACTTTTTATGAAAAGGGATCTTAAAATTATTTTGATTTAAAATGAAAACATGTGCATCATAAAATACACTATCAACTACTGGCCATCAGCTGCAAATGCAAGAACATTTTTTTGTTAAATGCAATATGGCCGACAGGCAAAAAAGCATGCCAACCGACCCGATCCCTCCTACTGTAGATGACTCTTGCACGTAAAAAAATATTGTGACATCAGCTAACCCCTACAGAACAATACTACTGATGTATTTTTCAAATAACAACTTTGTATTTGGAGAAAATTACAAGTAATCAACTTAAAAAAAAACAACAAACAAACAAAAAAACTTTTTCACAATTTTTTTGCTACCTTTTTTTTTAATACCGTAAGAAAATCAAACAAATTTGGAAAAAAAATCAATCCTGACACAAAGGTTCATAATTCATGCATGAAAGGGTTAAAATACACAATGTTAAATAACACACTTAAAAGAGCTGTGATTTGGGGGTTTCAACTACTTGCTTTTATGCCTCAGAGCTTTTTCGCTCCTGATGTTCTGACATTATCCAAAGATGTGAGCTGATGTATGACATCATTCTCTCATAGGTAGCTGATGTCAAAAGGAGGCAGCAGTGTTTGCTCATAACTTATTCTGCCTGGTTTCAGGGAGTAAGTGACACCGTGATATTAGAGCTGTAAATTTTAAGGAAACAACCTCCAGCCAGCCAGTCAGGAGTAAAGGAGATAAGAACATACATTTACCCTTACTTTAAAAAAAAAAAAAAAAAAAAGAGTTGCTCCTCTCCTCTGATTGGATCCCCGTCAGAGAGAATTTAGAAGAGGGTATGCTCAAGCCAAGAGGAATAAAAGGCAGTATATTCCTTTTACCACAGCACTGCAGAACTTTTTATTGTTGATGTATCTTAAATGGTGATATACTCATCGTAAACAATGACTACAATACAACATCGAAATGTATCTAATATGCTAAACCAGAAGTAAACTAAGCTGCTGCTTAGAGTCCCAAGGCCAGCTGGGGGCCCTAGAGTCTCTGAACAGGTTATGAGAGGAAGATTAAAGTTTCAGCCTACATGCAAAATGATACAGCTAGATTTTTAGTCAAGTTTTTCCAAGATAAAAGGAGAACATTTTAAATTCACTTAATTACTTTTGAAATAGTATATCTAAACTAATAAAAAATACCTTAATTAGAGATGTTATCAAAATAAGACAGGTGTTAATTTGAGATTTAAAATTCCAAAGAACTGGATTACATATAATCCAAAATCCTAATACATTGTTGGGCTTATGATTCAAGTCCAAAAATATGATTATAAGGGTAAACTGGTTTCTAAAATTTCCCTGAGGCGTCAGTGTGTGTCTGTACTGTGTGTTTGATGTCTTGTGATGGACTGGAGACCTCCAGGGCAAACCTCACCTCTCACCCAGTGACACCTGGAGATAGGGACCAGATGTGTGGTGCCAGTCAATAGAACATGTTCTCACTCACAAGCAGGTTCTTACATTAATTCTGCTAAAGGTCTCAGTAAACCTGCTAATTTAATTCTTGTTTTAATGTTTTTTTTTCAAATGTGCAAAAGTCTATGATTAGGACTTTACAAAAATAGGTAAAATACATATAACAGATAACAACCCTCCATCAATAGCCTAGTACAGCAGAGCATTCTCATGACAGAAGTAAACTAATTCTCTTTTTCCTAATTAGCTGGACTGATTGGGTTGTGGCTTGAAAGATATGAATCATGTGTTTCATAGTTTTATTCTCAGAGCTTTAAATTCGTTTTCTCTTGTGGTTGTCCCCCACAGGACCTCCAAAGCTCGTCCATCTGCCAGCTGCTCCATATGTGCTGTATATTGGGTGTTATCAGTTCAAACAGAGAACTCATAAAACAGTTCAGTTTAGTTTTTGTGTGGTACTGTAAAGACATAATGGCACTGATGATTTTTTTCCTCATCCTTCTCATGACAGTTTATATGCAGCTGAGAAGAATATCTTAATAAAACCTGGATGAAAATGGATGAGAAGTTCCTTAAATGTTTTGATCTAATATATATATTCTCAGAAGAATATAGATCCTTCAATAAAAAGCATTGGCCTATTTAATTCTGCTCCACAAAAGTTTCAGAAAACTACCAAGTCAGCCACAGTGAGTAAAAATCAGACATGGGATCCTCTGAAAAAAAAAAAACAAAAAAACAAGCAAATGGTCAGAGGATACACAATGGGGATGGGAAGATGTGTTTAATAGTCAACAAGGCAGTGTCCGGTGGGTGGCTACAGTAAGAGGGACCTGGCACTGTGATCTTAAATATAAGTTCACAGAAGTAGAAAAAAATGTACTATATTGCTAAATTTGACAGGGTGGACAGCTAAAGTAAGACTAAGATAGCCCTCTGCCACTGAACACCTCAAGTAGTTGCACAAAAACAAGTAGTTGGAAAAAGGCGTAGCTAAGGCAACCAGGTTGAAGTACCCCAGATGTGATCACCCTTATTAGTACTGTGTTGTAACCAGCAACCCCTTTAACTCATCTGAGTGTCCACCATCAAGCTAAAATACAACATCCTTCTGTCAGATCGTATGAGACATACGACCTGGATGTCTCATCCAGGTCGTAACCAGACGGTGGAGCGTGATTATGATGTGTTCCCCGGAACGTCAGTCTGCTCTCGAGGACAGGCAATTTCTGTCAGCATCACCAATTCCAGTGGCCCAAGCAACTCCTCTTCATCTCACACTTTTAAGCACACAAGTGCACCTGTGCAGTCAAGTGTGCTGTCATGCATTTCTTTGGACGATCAGGCGACAGGAAGGAAGAAATGAGGTAATACTTTTGTTTACAATCAAGGAACAAGCGTGTATTTGTCTTTTTCACGCTCTGTTTCATTAGGTGTGTGTCAAAATGGGCAAAGTACCTATTTATTCCTTCTGCAGAAGTGTGTGTCATATCCAATTGAGAGTGACGGATCAGCTGCTTCACTATTTGACAAGGAAGCCAAGGCCAGCCTATCTACATTATTCATGAGCATCAAGAGTGTGTTGATGCCACACTTGCTGAGGTACAGCACAGATAGTAGAGCAGCATTATAATGGCCATGCAGATGAAGCGCACTGATGCATCATCAAAAGGAGTCTTATAGCAGCACCTAGTGCTCACAGTATCAAAACTAAGGGATCTGAAGGCCTGCAAACAGCCTAACAATGGTTAGTTTTAGTTGCACATGAATGTTGCTGCTGCTCTGATTTCTACATAAACCTTCTTTCTGTAATGCATGATGTTTAACAATTAGCAAAGCCTGACCAACTCATTTAAATCTACATGAATCAATTGTTGAGCAGATCCAAGTTTATTGATAAACTTATACGTAAACTTTAACGTTTAAGTTTTTTTTTTTTTACTTCCTTGTATTGCTGTAAAAAAGTACCAGCTACTGTGCAGGTTTGCTCGGTTTCTTCTGTTGTTGGAGTTTGGTCAGACTTTAATGTTTTAAATCATCAAATAAATTTTAATATCCGTCAAAGATAACCTAAATAAATATAAAAATCAGTTTTCTAAATAAAATTCTACGCAACAAGCGGAAAAAATATCCAAACCAACTAAGTCATTTGGGAAAAGTAACTGAATCATTTGCTCACAAAGCAAGTGATTTACTAAACTCAGTTAATTTGTTATTCATTAGCAACAATTTTTGGAATATTGTCAACAGGAAGATGAGAGACACCAGAACCAACAATGCAGACACCAGAACCAACAATGCAGACACCAGAACCAACAATGCAGATGACCTGTAGGTTCTATCAAAGCAATCTGGGCTTCCATTACACCAGAACCATGTCGCACTCATGCTGCACCACACTGATGCTGTAATTCATGCACGTCATGCAAAAGGAGGCCCAATCGAGTACTGTGAGCATAGAAATAAACGGATAATTCAGAAACTTTTCTATTTAAAACATGAGAGACTAAATTTTGGATTTTCATTTGATCAAAATTTCATTGAAATAAATGCTTTCAATTCACTTTCCAATTATCTCACCCTTTGTAAAATTATTTTCTATTATACTTGAGTTTCACTTTCTGACATTACAAAAATACTGAACATTTTCACAATATTTAAATTTTTGAGACGTACCTGAAGTACAATCTATAAGATTAAAACTGTACATGTCAATGGACATTGATCACTGTACATTGAGAAATAGTATCTAATTTTTTTCTCATCAGATGTGAAAAGAAGGTTGAATGAAATAAAGTAAATTGAAATCATCTTTTATTTTATTTGTACGCTGAATGTGCGTCTTTTAAATTACTCTCAAATTCAATTCATTGATGTGGTTGTTACCTTTTCAACATGTCAATGTTTGCCAAATTTTTTACTGAGTCTACACAATAATATAAGTGGTAAAATAACAAAATGAAAACAAGAAGCGCCATGATAAACAAGGAGCACCAAATGGTTGAACAAAACTGTTTCAAGGTTTTAAAGTTAGAGTATTTGCCAAAATCTACGTTATTGATTGTTTTTCCGGAAGTCTTTGAACGCAGCTCTTTAACTTGTTGCTCGGCACTAACTCCTCTTCCTCCTCCTCCTCCTCCTCTTGCTGTGTGAATTTCAGCTGCAGCTCTGCGGCTCAACCTCTCACTGCCTGATTAAACTGGGAGAAGATATGGCGAACCGGGTCATCGTGTATGGAGGGAGAGGAGCTCTGGGCTCAAAGTGTGTTCAGCATTTTAAATCTAAGGGATGGGTAAGTGTTGGTAGCTAACGCTAGCTGCATGCTAACGTTCGGCTCTACTGAGTCCAAAGCTAAGCGGTGAATGTCTGTTTTTATTTCGTCTGTGTTTGTGGAGCAGTGGGTCGCCAGCGTCGACATTGCTGCTAATGAGGAGGCGAATGAAAACATAATCGTGAAGTTGACTGAATCTTTCACCGAGCAGGCAGGACAGGTGAGCTCCAGCCAGGTGTCATTCGCTGCTGTCTCCCTAAATGTGTCTTAACAAGAATCTGAAAACGTTACGAACCGAAGCTAAAGTGTTACATTAATGTGATGATGCACATGAGACCACATGAATTTGTGCATGTTGTAATCAATTAGTTATGCATTGCTTTGAAAATGTTGAAGTGTTGCGTTCAAGTCGCATTACAAAATGAAGACTTTTTCTACTTCGGTGATTTTGCTGTTTGTAAAGTAGTACGATTAGTAAATCTTACTAGCATGTTTTTCCAAATGTATTTATTTTTTTAACAGTTTATCGAATGAATCGGACTAGTTGAATTCAAATCAATTTATGTAGCTCCATGTCAACACATGTATCTTCTCATGGAATTTTCCAAGACAATTTTGATTTCTTTTTTTTTTATGCACAAATACATATTCATTTACCATCTGAGTCAGTTGCACTAATTCATCCGGAGGAATGGGCCAAAAGTCCAGCAAACTCTTGTGAAGAGCTTGTAAAAAATGTTCAGCCGTTTTGATTGCAACTATTAATGCCATTCATCGTTTGCAAATTTTGAGTGGACTTCCAATTGTCACAACATTTGTGCAAATCTGAGAAATCTCCTTAACGTTTTTTTGTATTTCTTTCTTTTTCGACCAATCACTGGAGAACAGCTGAATGTTGACGAATCCCATTAGCCCCCATTTTAATTTCTTGAAAGTCAAACCTGCATTGACGCTAATCGATAACATTTGCTTATTTATTTATTTGAGATGTGCTGCAATATTTATTTGCTTATAAATTGTCTATACAGTTATGGGCGTGACTGTCTTGGTGTAAGCTTGGGACATGTCCACTGCATTTCCTTCACCTGCACCCCCACTTTCTCAGCCGTTACAACTGTTTAGTAGTATCTAACCAGAACCAAAACGGAAAAACTTTGCAAAATTTCCTTCTAAACAAACCGTGTAAGTTGAGTAATGCTGCTGCATTCAGATAGCATTAGTTAAATGTTCATTAGTTTGTCCATGTAAGTATGTCATATTAAGCTTGTCAACAAGAATTCTAGTGTTGTTGTTACCTGCTTTATATCACTTGCTAGTTGGTTAATACCAGGAATAAACCCAATTATCTCTAATTTCCTTGCAGAAATTGCTCAGTGTTGCTTTCCACATATTTTAAAGAAATCTTTGTCACAGTAGAGAGAATAAAGAGTCAGGGAGGAGAAAGTAGACCAGAGACCAGCAGCAGGACGATGATGCAGGGTCTTCTCAGGTAATTTTAACTTTATGAGGAAGAAAAGAAGGAAAGAGTAGGCTACAAGCAGGATTTTAATCTTTTGTAAGACCATCTTATGGCAAATTAAGCTTAAAAAAATGTGTACCTTTGACCACAACTTTTTGAAAAAGTCATCTTGTGCCGCAAAAAGCTAAAAAAAAAAAAAAAACATGCCAACATCGTGACTGCATGTCGCAGCAAGCATAGCCACACAAATACAAATACAGTGTACACCCCCGTTCACCGTACATTATTCACAGACTCACTTATTTGCAGAATTTTCCTGAGGAATATAACTCCAAATTATTTGCATAAAAATTCCTCACTGAGATTTTTTCAAAGAGCATATTTAAAATATTTGAAAAACATTGCAGCTTCTGCAGCTGAAATATATTGGCACAGTGCTACTTCACACCTCATTGACTGGTGTTTGCAAAGCTCCCAATCCAGGAACACCATTTATTTCTCTTGGAGCTGATTGGTTGTAACTCCAGTCAGTGGCAAGAATAAGGAAGAGCATAGATAATGGCTTCTGTGGTCGTGCCAAGACATTTTTTTTACTGTGCTGTTAAGGCATATGAAGATATATTTATTGTTATCACTAATGATAATATAAGCAGTTATAAGCATTTTGAGGGGGATTTCAAGTATCTGTGTATTTCAGCAATATGTGGGCAGTTGTGGTCCCCAATTCCTGGAGTCCACTGTACAGGTCTTAATAAAAGAAACATACTGTACCCATTTTTACATAAGGTTCTCAGGACACCAGTCACATAAAGAAATATGATGTATTTATTTTTCTTAAATGCACACTGTTACATTTCATCATGTTTCTAAAGTTGCTGATACCTTCAGAAACAGGCAGAGGGGAAGATGGTAAAATAACTATTACAACAGCAGAGTCAATCTTTTGGGTTTTCAGATGTCATTAATTGGACTTGATGGGTTTTCACACAAAAAAAACCCTCATCATAATAGGATTTTTTTTTCATGACAAACAATACAGTAAATATCCACCTTTCGTTCCCTGCATTTGTTTTAATTTATTAATAACCTGGCGGCACCATTCTGAAATCCTGACACACTTCAGTGAAGCTTCATCATGCTGGCTAATGTGAATTCTGTTTCTGATCTTTGCTTTCGTTAGTTGTTGTGCTGAAGCGATAAGCTTCAATCTGCAGAGCGAACAGAATCATTGCTGACATTTAAATGCCATTCAGCTGGTGTGCGAGCCCGGCGGATTCATGAAAAGCGTTTTTATATGCAGGTGACGGCAGATGTGGCCCAGCTGCTGGGGGAAAGCAAAGTGGATGCCATCCTGTGTGTGGCAGGTGGATGGGCTGGAGGGAACTGCAGTTCCAAAGGTCAGAGTTCAAACCTTTTATTTGTTTTAACATTAATCATCAGCCAACCTTTCTTCAATTTTAATGGCTGCACTTAAAGTCTTGTGAAACACTTTGAATTTTAGTTTAACTGGAAAAAAGATGTAAATTACAAATAAGAGGATGCTCTGTTCTTTGAAGCTTTATTCAGCTGCTTAATTACCTGCATTTATTACAGCACTAGAACTCAAGATTAAAGTCCCTGGAAAGTGAGATAAGACGACCAACATTATCAAATGAATGACGATTAAACATTGGGACATATTGCATGTTGTCCCTTCGGTAAACTTCAGATTCATATTGTGTCTATGCAACCAAATGTCTTCCTGTTAAAGTTTGAATTTCATGCTTTCAAATTATTCGGATTATCAGTTAAAAAAAAATCTATTAAGTTTGTGCAGTCTAATATTTTCTGTTAATGTCCTTCAGATTTTTTCAAGAACTCTGATTTGATGTGGAAACAAAGCGTGTGGACGTCCACTATCTCCAGCCACCTCGCCGCTCGCCATCTGAAATCTGGGGGTTTGCTCACCTTGGCAGGAGCAAAAGCAGCTCAGTCAGGCACTGGAGGTGGGAGACACTTTTATTGCTTTCATCATAAAGAGGCAGTGACCTGGTTTGTTTGTGCAACGCATCAAAGAGCCAAGCTTTGTCCAGGAAACTGATGCACTAAGCAGAGAAGAAGGAAAGGTTATACCTGGAATCATAGTTAAAGGCAAATGTAGTGAAATACAGATTTATACACATATTTATATTTGACACTTTTTTAACATAACATAAGCATTTTTCTAAATTAAATGGGTAGGAGGTTGTTGAACTGCGAAGAATATTCATTAACTAAAGTGTTTTACTTTAAACTCAAAGCAGAAAGACATTATTTGTTCTTAATTAGTTTTTTATTTTATTTAATTAGTTTATAATATTGGTACAGTATCCACCAATATTATTACATGTTGAATATTTTCTCAATATGACATATATTTTTAGTTAAAACTCAACATTGCATTTCAGTTTACTTTAGTGGTTCGATTGCCTCGTGTATCAGTGATTGTTTTTATCCTCATGGTGTGACATCAGTCCGGTTGATCTGCCTGTGAGCCGGCCGGAGAGCCTTCGGTCTGGGGGATTATGTCTTCTTCAAATCCAACATTAGCTGCTCAAAGCTCCAGCTCAGCACTCCCCACTGAGCTGAGCGTTCATTGGCTGCTGGTTTAAGGAGGACAATGACTCAGCAGTTTTGGCTCACATGGATGGAGTGTGTTAGCCACACTGAAACGGACAAAGGCACTGAATTATTTGCATCTGCTTATGCTGATCCCAAAAAGAGATGCATTAAGGAGGACTAAATATTCTGAGTTTAACTTTATGGGTTAGTTTTCCTCTAAGAATAAACTGTAAAAAGCAAAAGAAGGAGTTTTAGAAAATACACTTTTCAAACCTTGAGAGTCACTGTCTGAATTTTGTTGATTCGTTTTTGCTCCAATGCTTGAATTGAATGCAAAACTTGACTGCAATCTAAGGAAATAAAATTATAGTTTGTGGTTATTGAGGACTGGAGTTTCTGAACTTCAGCTGCTGCTGGACATAAACAAGGTTACAGTGAGGCTGCTTCAGAGGCTAAATGAATTAAACTGTAAGGAAGTGGATGGGCCCCTGTTGGTATTGAACACTATCAAACACAGGTCACATGTCTGGACCCAGAGGCTTAACCTCTGCTTCCTGTGCAGATGAAAGCAGGAAAATTGCTCATACTGCTAACCTCTGCCTTTTTCGATTGGTTTAGGGTTTTCTCTTTTGGGGAAAACAAAAGCTCTAAAGAAAAGTTATGCAGCCGCCCCTGGTTCCTATTGGTCAGTGGTTTGTGATCCTGTCAGGATGGTGGAGGGGGGTAGCAGATGCTTGACATTCCTGTTTAGAGGTTGTGAGAAGAGGCACTGACAAGCTCCAGATGTGGAGGATTTAAAAAAAGAACAAAAAGACAAACCTTAACAGATTTAATTTTGTTTGGTTTAAAATATGTTTTTTTATTAGCCTAACAGATGAGCATTATGTAGTCTTTGTACTACCTACAGCCACATTATGCAGCCAACAGAGGAACTCGGTGGATTTTTATGCCACTAGTTGGACAGCCGTTCTTTTGTACATAACTATTTCTCCATTAAAATACTGTCTAATTTAAAACAAGCACAATTGGACCTCTTCATAAAGCTTCTCAGCAGAGAGAATCGTGAGGTTCTTCTTACAGTATTGTCATTTGTGTCTGGTGTGAGCATCTGCTTCAGTGAGACTCTGTCCAACTAGCTTCATATTGGATCATGTAGCTAGTTCCATGTGAAAATGTAAGTTCATAACAGTTCGTCAATGCTTGATCTGTAATCTTCAGGTATGGTGGGCTACGGCATGGCCAAAGCTGCCATCCACCAACTGTGTCAGAGTCTGGCAGCAAAGAACAGCGGCATGCCAGCAGGAGCGGCAGCTGTTGCTATCCTACCGTAAGTACTGGAACAAAACTGATCAGAGTACTTCAAGCCAAAAAGGTTTTTGTTTTTGTTTTTGTGCATAATATCTACACAAACAGATGGTCAATGCTAAAACATTTAATTTACAGAAAGTAATCTCTGGATGTTAGATCATTAAATATTTACAGTGGAACTGCTATTAATTCAAATCTGGAAATGTGGTGCAGTAGAATATTTTAAATGTAATTTTTTATGAGATGTTTCTAATATTTCCATGTCTTGGTTAAAGCTGTTTGCCTAACGATCTGGTTTTATGGTTGGTTGGTTCTGTACTTATCTGCGTCAGCTCAGCCATCTTTGCTCTGTTCTTATTTAGGTGGCCACAGCTGTTGTGTGGACAGATCGGTGTAGGTGTGCTGGAAAATAAGCTGTGCCACTTACGCTTTGCTATGTTGGACGTCGAAGTGTGAAAATGAGACAAAAGATAATTAAGGATGCTAATATCAGCTCACGGATCTGATTATACAGATGATCTGCTATTGATGAATGAGCAGCACAGATCATAACAGTACTATTTACTTGAAGCTAGTCATTGTGAGAACAGTCCTTTCAGGGGTGGATCTGGTTCCTGCTCTCTCTTTGGTTGTATTTTGTTCTCCCACCTTGAGGCCACACAGGCTTCAGCATTTAGTCACATCTGTTTAGCATTAGCTATGACTTGCATTTCTTCTCTAGCCCCCTTTTTTATTATTTGTTGCTACATTTGTTGAGTTTTATATTCTAGAATCATTCAAAAGTGTTAGTCTGACACTTCCTTCTCTGAGATGCTTCTTTTTAATCCCAGTTTGATCTGTTTTAGCAGCTAACAAAAAGGCTAAACTCCGTTGTTTCTTTCATACCATCTCTGTTTAAAGACTTCACATATTTACATTGGTACTGGACAATAAATTGACTTTTGGATTTTTGGATTATGATTATTTAGTTTTTGGAAAATCTGGATTTTTTTTTCCTCCCCATCAATACAGTCCCTGAAGATCCATAGAGTGATGTCATCTTGTCATCTTGTTTGACTGATACGCTTTGCAACTTCTGTTTATTTGAACTTTGCATATTAGGGCCAGCATAAGATTTTTTTTACTTTTTTTATTACGAGAACAGAGTTTTAAAATTACAAGAATACAGTCGTAATATTAGGAGAATGAAATGGATCATTCTTAAAAAATAACAAATTTAAAATGAGGAATATTGAGCATTGTTTTTTTTTTTACAGATAAGAAAATACTTTGATGAAATTAATTTGATCAGCATCAAATTAATTTCAGCAGCAGGAAAATCGAGCGAACCACTGAGTCGGTTTAGAAAACCACGTGGACTAAACTGCTCATGTCAGATCTTGATAACACTAGAAGCTTTTAGCTCATTAAAATGGTTTTTTTTCTCTATTTTAATATGTTCTTCTGGTAAAATTGTCTTTTATTCTGCTAATATGACCATTTTGTTGCAATTAAACAAAAATTCTTGCAGTCTGGCCCTAATACTCCGTCATTCAACTCACAGAAGAGATGACTGGAAAAACAGCCACTTTCTTTTTTTAGAAAAAAAAATCCATTAAATCAGATCTAGTATTTTTATGGTAAGTGGATACCATAACATGTCTAGGAAAGCTGAACTACCTCTCCTCTAACCTGACTTTAAGACGTGCCCTGTGGATGTATGCAGCTCACACACACACGCTGCTGACTTGGAGACGGGTTTGAGAACCTGACACTCCTGAACACTGTATGATATTTATGTGTGGAGATGCTGCCAGCGCTGTTTCCTCTCTGCTGCTCTGATGCAGCTGCTCACCCTGACTGTTATCTGGCTTCATTTGGCAGCGTTACCTTGGATACACCGATGAACAGGAAGTTCATGCCTGATGCAGACTACAGCTCGTGGACGCCGCTGGAATACATTGCAGAGTAGGTACCAGAGAGAGGCTGTGTTTTTATTTTTATTTTACAGTTGGTATGTGTGTATGTTTCTTTAAAGGTTGATTAGATTCAAAGTTGCTCCATTTGGTGTCAAATAAATATGAAACTTTTTATAGGATGGTGAAGCATAAAAAAAAGCTTTTAATTCCAGAGTTTTCTTCCTTTTTTTACTCCTTCTCCATGTTACCTTGACTTCAAATGTTCTCCTCTACTGGATGTTTGTCTGAGTTCGGAATATGAATATGAAGTTCTTAATGAGCAACATGACCATTGATTTCCATTGAAATTATAAAATAACCTGCATGATGAAACTAACTTTATTCGACCTGCAGAAAAGCCTCCGTCTTTAAAGCATTGATATTATTCAGGTTCAGCTTGGCTCCTTTGCATGGCTTTGATGTCAGTGGCCCCTGCTGCTGACAGCTCAAACATGGCCTCATGTGTCTGATTCATGTTCTGTTGCATCAGGGCAGCTGTGGGCACAAAAATTCAATTTCTTCCTGCTTGTTCAGTGTCAGCCCCAGAGGTTCTTTAAGACTTGGGGACATTGTTTTGATTTTGTGTTCAGCTTTTGATACTTTAAATCTCAAACATTTTCTGTGATCTGAGATCAATAGCTACCTGAACACGGCTCAAAATATTCCTGCTACACACAAGCATGACTGCATACAAGCAGGGAATTACAGTTTCTGTCATGATCCGTGGTTTTCTGTGTGTTTTTGAGTTTTTCAATGTGTTCCTGTTTCCCTGTGAGTCTCTGTCCTGTCCTCCCCGTTGATTGCTCCCCAGGTGTGTCTCATTCCCTTAATTACCCCGTGTGTATTTATACCCACCTGTTGTCTGTGTTCCTCGTCGGGTCCTTGTCAATTGTCAAACGTTTGCAGTCTGCGTCGGTCTGTCCGTCTTCCCAGTTGTACTGGTTAAGTCCTGTGTCGACGTCAGTTCCAGTTGATTTAGTCTTCGTTGTCAGTTGCTACCGGTGCTTAGCTGCGTGCTAGTTGTTCCTGCCGTGCTGCCTGATTTGGACTATGTGAACTACATTCATCATTAAATTCATCTTCACCATAACCTGGGTTCTCTGCGTCATCTCCTCACCACTTCAACCCCACCTTATGACAGTTTCATATAAAGATCTGAGTTGCATCAAAAAGCACTAGTTCCCATACAAACTTCTTCTCTTTACTTTTTCTTCACCTTTGTGTGTTTCAGATCATCAAACAAATGTTAGTATTAAACAAAGATAATGTTGGATTAATTTTTTTTTTTAAATGATTATTTCATTTTCCGTCTGAATAACCCAACTGAGCTTACTGTGATGAGACAATGTCTCTGGCATAGGGAAAAAATCTGATTTCATTTATTATAGCAAGTATTGAATCACTCTGCCACCAGCATGTTTGACTTCAGGTGTAATTTTCTTTTTCTAAAGTGGCTTTAGTTTTACTCACAAATTTACTGGTATACTCATTTTACACTGCATCCACAGGCCAGGCCCTGCACCACAATCTGACAAAATTGTAACTGATCGTATTTTTGCCAGATGCCAGAACAACTTTAAAATCCAACTACACAGATTACAACGCATCACCAGGAATATGCATGAGCACAACATCCGTATTTTAAAAGAATTCACCAAGACGGCATTTTCTCAAAATCCTTTCAATGTTAATGAATATATTAACCATTTGTTCCCAACGTCACAACGATACTCTTTATTTTAAAGCTCTACTTTTTCACAGCATGTCTGTAAGAAATTGTAAACAAACATCCTCTCCCATGACATAACACCGCAGTTCTGTTATATAACAGATTGCGCCTCATCTATTAATACATGCCTTTGTAATGGAGACTCCATCATATTTGACTTTGTAGAATAAATAAATCCCACCGAATGACTCCAAATCAAATTGCTCTGTAACGTTGTTATATTTGGTGCAGAACATCACAACATAATTTTATGAGGATGCATTTAAAATCGGAATGTAATTCTCTTCTGTTTGTTTACAGCAACTGAGAGCAATGCTCTTATGAATTTCATCATCCCTCTGTTGATTGAATGCTAAACTTGAATGGTAGCTGTGGAGGGAGTTAAACTGTTCAGAGGAAGGGCAGAAATAAACCGTCTGAGTACATGATTTCTCCCGTTTTCATTAAGATTATGATTGGAAGTAAAACGTACACAATTCTGACTAAATGTCATGTTTGGTTGTGGATGTGGGGAGGTGTAATGGGTGATCTGTGTTGAGCAAAGGGAGATTAGATGGGATTGGATTCACTTTGATAATCTCTGAGGAAATGGATGATGGTCTGTCCAGGACCAAAATAGAACCAATCTCCATGACCGGAGATGACGCAGGAAAGTGTTGATCTATTGTTGCCTCTGGTCACATTTCACCAATAACGCCTGAAAGCAGTTATTTATTCAACACAGCCAAAATTTGCTGTTGTGTGATAAATCATAAATCATAACTACAAAGGCGCCTTAAGCAGCCTGTCTGTTCTGGAGCAATCATTACTCATCTCAGTCATCATTTGTGGTGATCTGGTTGTTTATTTATAGTGAATTCAGTGATCATGTGGGGAAATTGGATTTTTATTTTCCGACTGGCTGGTCAGCGATCAGGGCCAGTCGAGTGTAAAATGACCAGATTGTGGTCACCGGCAGATTTATTTTTCCATCGCTAAATAATACATGTGTGTACAAATTCACAATATGAGACCTGATGAAAATGTGCACTTTAGAACAAACCATGGAAAAGAAATTCATGGGTAAAGTTGGCTATAACGAAATTAAATTCAGATATTTTTGTGTCAAACTTTCCAGAAATTTCAAGAAATTGAATGTTGAGAGGAGGATGTCTAATAATAACCAAACATGCAACTCATAAATTATTGTTTTGGTGCCTTGACTGCTCCAGCAAACTTTTTTTTTATTTTTATTTTTTATTTTCCTGCAGAATGTTCTTTGGCTGGGCCACAGGGGAGAACCGACCCGCTTCAGGAAGCCTGATGCAGCTTCTGACCTCCGGAGGAGAAACTCAGGCTGTGGCCGCTCAGTAGAGGACAGGGCAGAACTGTGGAGGTGGTGTTGGGGTTGGTAGCACAGGGAGAGAGGTAACAAGGACAGGGTGGATGCTGAAATGAGGAGCAGCAGCACAATAACTGCAGACAGAAGAGCAGGAGGAGGGAGGAGAACGTGAGGGCATAATGAGGAGAGAAAATGACACACGGTAGACGGCCTCATGGGTTTAATGTGAAGGAAGGGAAGGGAGGGGGCTTCCTTTGCAAATACAGCCTCACAGCGCCATCTACTGTTCTTCTGTAACAGGTGATGCAACTGTATTAATCTGCAGTAATGGAAAGGCAGTGTTGACCAATGAACCATCAAGACTTAATCAGAGTGTTCAATTTCATTTAGAGGAGCAGTGATGTGAAATTGTGCTAAATTAGATATATTACATTATTACATAGTCATATACTTGAGGCTCATTTGGGGAGGCTGGGTGAGGGACATTAGTCTTACTGTTCGGATTTTAACTGCAGCGGATGTCAAAACAGTTTTAAAAATGCTGAAAATTCAGGAGAATTTCACTATAATCCCCACTCTCTTCTAAATGTGTGTGTTCTTGTCTTTCCACCGTCACGTGTGTGGAGCCTTTAGTTCACACTCTTCACTGTAAATCCTGTCCACCAGACAAACTCAACGTAAGTCGCCGTCTGCTTCCAGAAAAACAATACCTGTAAAAGTGGAGTGGCCTTATTTTCTATGTAGCTTTTGAGATTCAAAGTGTCCCTTACGTCATTGGTGGAAAAGGTGCTCTGATCCATTTGTGAGTTTTCTAAGTGTTGTCTTGTAACTGTGAAAATTCACAATAAACTGGTAAAAAAAAACAACTTCTAATTCTTTCTCAGAATTTTTTTTTTTATGTCTTTGAACAAAAGAGATTTTATGACTCATCTGTTTACACATGAATCTCTAAAAGGTAATAGCATCTTGAGGTCACGAAGTTAAGAAAGCATGGGATCCTATGCCAGGTTGTTTGGGACGCACAGCTTTGCTTTTTGTCAGATGAAAGTAAAATTGATCTATTCAGTAACAAACACTCCATGTGGTTTGGGCTTGATTGATACATTTGTGAAAAATCCCTCATGTCCTCTGTGGAGTGTGGTGGAGGAGGTGTGATGCTGTGGGCCTGTCGGAGGTGACGCATTCATGAATTCTTTGACATAACAGATTTTAAATGGCTATCCTGTGGTCTCTCCCAAAACCTAAATAAGTCATAATTAGGCCTTTCAAGAGAATAATGATCCAAAATATATGGCTAAATTAATACAGAGTAGCGCCTGACAAAATCGGCCATGGCCATCTTTAAATCCTACAGACGGAGAAGAGTTTCTACAAAGTACTGAAAGCAAAGTTACCAATAAACCTTTACTGTAAAAAAAAAAAATACATTCTGGGTATTTCTTAAAATTAGATTTCAGAGAGATTATGTCACTACAGTAAAACTAATTTATTTTGGGATTGTTTTTTTGTGTGTATTTTTACTGTTTGCCCAGGGTGTCACTAGATGTGGCTTACACTGTATGTCCTTTAAGAGCTACTGTATATTATCTGGACCAAGGAGGAGGAGTTTGTGAAAAAATGCTTCTACATGACCTGCAGTTATTTGATAATTTAACCTCTTTAAAATCTTGAGTTATTTGGATCCAAACTTTCCGCCACAGAACAAAAGGATTCCTCTTTATGGAAGTGTCCACTAGATGGTGCTGTTAAATAACTGCCAGCTTTAGGGCCAGTCTGTGATTTTCAGTGGTACTTAAATTAATCAAATGGATAGAGTTACCATTTGGATCTGAATATGCATGGCCATGCACATGTTGTATAAAAATAACTTACAGAAGGGCCCTTTAGCGTCACTCTGCTGTGCACAACTGATTGCTAAGCATCCAGGCCTTTCACCTCAGCAAATGCAAATCTCCACAGCGGCGACATCTGGGAAGGCATCAATTTAAAAACTTGGATTATGAGGAACAGATTATCCGACAGCCTCATTCCTCTTTGCACAAAATATTGTTGCTTAACCATCTGATATTTTCTCCCTCAGCGTTAAACATATAAATAGAGTGAGAGGCAGCTGCTGGGCTTTAGACTTAAACTCCACTATTTCTCCTGGCTGGCCCCTGTTCCAGGGGACTATATGGCTGTTGACGAGCACAGTGCAATAAATCACCATGCTGGGGATTAATAGGAAAGTGCAAAGCGCCTCATCTCACTGTAGCTGATATGTATTTATTCTAGGTGGCGTAGCAATTCATCTCACTGTGTGTACATCGTGTGTGTTTGTATTTACCTGTGTGTTTGTATTTACCTGTGTGTTTGTGTGTGTGTGTGAAGGGCCCCAGGCTAGTTCAACACGTCTATGCATACATTACCTCCCATGATGCCAGCACTATAGAGTGATTGCCCATGGGGATCACGTCAATGTTTATCACAGAAAGTGTTTTAGCTGATCAAAGATTACAGCTGAGACGGAGCATGTTGTTTCTGTTTCAGCGGGGGCAGATAAGTTGTCACCCAGCGCCACACATGCTA
Source organism: Poecilia latipinna (assembly GCF_001443285.1). Lineage (NCBI taxonomy): Eukaryota > Metazoa > Chordata > Actinopteri > Cyprinodontiformes > Poeciliidae > Poecilia > Poecilia latipinna. The sequence continues at coordinate 173,957 of NW_015112875.1, read as the reverse complement.
TTGTTTTGTACGCTGTAACCTATGAGATGTGAATCATCTGTGTGCTACAGGTGCGTTGGTGTGCTACAAGGGTTATACAGCAAAGCACTTTCTAAATGTTATCATTTTATTTCACTTAAATATTTTATCTGTTGGTGACTGTGAAAATATAAAAATTTACAAATTCATAATATATGACAATTGATAAAGTAAGATATTTGATCAACAAGACCCTTAAAAATACAGTAGAGGGCAGGAACTGGACATATTCTGAATTATTACTCATTGGTATATCAACTGTTTTAAAAAATCAGCAAAGTATTGTTTGTAAAGACATTCAGTGACTTGATTCATGAGCTATAGTGCATTTCTTACTTTGTCACAGCTAGCTGTGTAGTTCCTCTAACATTAAAATATGTCTATTTGCTTTGATATATCAAACTGAAAATATGATCTCTGCATCATAAAGCATGCAGTCAAAGTGGCCGCTCCTTACTCACCACCACTCAAATTTGAAAATGAGTTACCATAGTAACTCATCTTACATCTGTGCAGTTTCAGGGAGCTTTGTTAAACAAAATGAAGATAGACTGGGAGTATCTATTTTGTTGCATATTGCAGTTTTTGTCCCTAGATGTCACTACAACAACCCGACACACTAGATCATCCCATCTTAAACTTCTGGTTTTAATCTGGATCACAGAGAAAGTCAGTCTGCACATAATCCACAGAGCATAAAATTGCAGGATTTGACACATATTATAAAAAAGGTTAATACTTAGTAATATTTACTACTACTAACCAAGGTTTGGAAAGAAAGAGCAGTAAAGGAGAGCTTATCCTGATCATTGCTCCTCTCTGATGTGACTTACTGTGCTCTCCATCAGACCAACAGCCATCTAGGAGGGACCCAAATGCAGAGCAGCATACTGCAATATCACTACTGTGGAAGAAATATAGTCTGATTAATAGACTTTTTGTAGACATTGAATTTAAGACACTTTTGTTTCTCTACACTGCACATTTATTCATCTGTGACACAATAATGTGTAATCACATTAAAAATTTGTCTAAATTAGAAAAAAGTGACTTTAGAGATAACTTTGTTTAAGTTGTAGTTAAACCGCCACGCCAGAAGGTGGCGCATTGCTCAGTGAGACAGAAGAGTGAGGTCACAGGCCCACCTCTGAGAAACTTCGTCAGTCCCTGGTCCCATAATTTCTTTGCGTTTTACAGGTCAGTAGCCGAATAAAAAAACTTTTTATAAAGTATTTCTAAGAAACACCACACAATTTGGACGTGTAAATCATTTGGTTAACCGATTATTTTTCAGTTTAAATTATATCAAAAGACTGCAAAAACAAAAGTCAGGGCAATGTTATGGGTGCCATTTTGAATTCATTGAAGACTTTTTAGAAGTTCCTTTTGGTAAAATAAGCTTATTTGACATCAAGATATTGTGTAAAAATAAGATGTTCAGCATATGAATGGATATTTGTTTGATATTTGTTTGTCAGCTGCTTTAGTATTACAGTGGCTCATTGAAATACACTGCCTGGCCAAAAACAATGCCAGGTGGATTTTACTGTATTTAAGCAAATAGGTTCGAGCCTCTTACAGGATAATTTACAGCATAGGCAATTGTCTGTCAGCTGACAACTGATGCAATGAGTAGCATCTCATTTCCAAAACTACCATATCCTGTGGCTGTGCAAAAGTCTGTATAAGAACACTCAAGTCAATTAATACATTTCATTTGTTTATTATTTTTACTTAACTTGAAAATATATGCAAATATAAACATATTCCAAAAAGTAAAACTGTTTCGCAACGTTAGTTATCAGTTCAGTTCATCTGTCGTTTTCCATGTGAAACCATATGATAGATTATTCTGCACACAGAGAGAACCTGTGATCGCATTAGCTTTATTGACAGTGAACTGAGGCTTTCAAGCACAGACTGCCTCTGTGATTCAATTCATTGTGTGAAGCAGAGAGAGGAGCAGCGTCCAGTCCTGCTTAGATGAAACCCCTTGAGGTGAATTTCCTGATTAAAGCCCGTCTCCTCCCATCCCCCTCCTGCAGCCCCCTGCAGTTCTGTAAGTCTGTATCAGTAAATCTGTGACAAGCATGCTCGCACAAATACATATAAGTTACCTGTACCTGCTCAGTGTTTTTCTGCATAGAGCATTTGCATAAACTATTATGTAGATTGCAGATATCCTTGTAAGTATTGTATTAGTTATATCTGTACGCAACATACTTGCTGGCATTTATGAAGCCAAAGTTTTGCCTATATAAAAAAATCAACTCACCTGTGTGGGTTTTTTACTTTTCTCAACCTTCAATATTACTTGCATGTGCACTTTTTGTCCTTGTGCCATATTTTTACATTTGCACATTGCCTGCATAAATGCGTACATCTATGCATGTTTCCAGAGGTTATGTCTGAGGTGGCGTGTTGCCATGTGGAAGCTATTCAGACCTGGAGCTGTTGTGAACATAGTAGGTAAGACCAGATGGTAGTGGTTAGCCCTTGGCCGCTCTTGGTAACCTGACCTGCTGGGGAGGACCCTTTTGCCTCCCGAGGTCCAGCCGGCACATGTGTTGCGTGAGAGTAAGCCACCCAAAACCCAAGAACAGCCTCTCAACTTCCTGAATGCCTCTTCTCAGAGCTGGGATTGGGTTTTTTTAAAGGAAAGATTTAAAACAACAAAGTAAAACAGGATCAGACAGCAGGAGTTCAGAGATGGGATCACTCCCTGACTTGAACTATTTATGTTTTTAGAAAATGGTTAGCAATAAATACACACTTCTATATATCCAGTTATACCCTTCTATATATAAAATAGGCAGAATATTTATATTGGTACATATTTTTTTGTGTGTACTGTATAGTATTGTATACTGTACAAATGCATATTAAATATAAGTTTGCATGTGCTTCTAATTCTGAAACTTCATGCAAAGACAGATCAGTTAATGAATTAAAAGAGAAATTTTTCACCTCTAACAGCCTGTCAAAATTTAAACAAAACATTATTTATGCATTATGCAGAAAGGCTATGCATATTTGTGTATTTTTTTGAAAATTACAGTAAAAGTGAATTGTGTGGTATTCTTAAAACTACAGTATCTTTAATAAAAAATATAATTTTTACATGACAGTATAGTAATCTGTTAAAAAATCAAGCTCCTCTACCTCCTCCCAGTTCTCCCAGTACTAACTGCAGAAATGCACGGCTCTCCCTGGCTCTCTGCTACGCTGCAGCGTCTTTCTGACAGTACAGTCTGGTGTGAATGCTGCGTGAGACCTTTCTAGATTTAAAAAAAAAAATTGTCAAATGTAGAGCTGGACAATATGGCTGAAAAAATATCATGATATAAAGGTTTCATATCAGTCGATATCGATAATTGTTAATTAGCTTTTTTTTTAAAAATATCTGAAATACTGCCGAACTAGTCACATGCCCTTTCCAGTCACTAGTTGAGAAATATGCTGCTATGCATGTTACTCAGCAGGTTGTTGCTAGCTGACCAAATGAGTGAGTGAATTAGTTGATTCCACTAAGCTGAGAGGCTGAGCAGGTAAAGCGTTTCCTCTGCACCGTATTTGCAGGTGCTAATTACATGGACAATTAAAAATTCTGCGGTTCTGCAGAATGCGGCTCGGCATTCTGTGGTTCTGCTTCATAGCTTAGTGAAATTACTGAACATTCTATTAGACATATTTTCTATGACATTTCTGTTGCAGTCACACATCTACTGCAATATATATTGTTATTGATTTATTGTCCATCCCAAGTCGAAAGAGTCGATAACTCATATAGTCGGTTTTTGAAACACCGGGATGTGATATGTGATCTTGGAGTTTTAAGAAAGGCCTCCTCATGTTTGAGCCTGTGTGATTATGTAATAATAACCACCTTCTGTCTTTGATCACATTATGGAATCTGTTTTGTTTGTGACTGGAAATACAACCTCTACCTACTGTAGCTGCAAATTGCTCCACTCTGCTTTACTCGATTGCTGTGTTTGCTGTAGTATGTATTTAGTCCAGTCTGCTTTGTGAATGTAATGAAGATATAAGGCAAATACTTGTAGCAGAACAACAGTAAAAATGTCAGATTTCCCCTTTTTAAAATGTTCTTCCATAAGTGTATAGTGTATGCTTCTCATGCTGTTTGACTCTTTAAAGTGAGAAACTTTATCATACATTTAATTACATCTCACAAATGTAAAATTTAGTTGGACTCAACAATTATAATTTTGTTTCTTTTTGAATATGATTACATTTTAAAATATGTCCATCTATTTTTTTCCGAGCTGTTTGAAGAAGGGACAGGTAGGCGAGTCTTTGTCTGCAGCTGATTTATTATTTTGTAAATCAGGAGCACAGCCCAATGGGAACACAACCAAGCTCCCAAACCACTAACTAATAAAACGTGGGAATAGTGGAGTAACAGGAGGGCTGCATTTTAATCATTTTTCTAAAAAAAAAAAAAAGAAGAAGGGAGGCGGGGTTAGTGACAACATGCCATGTCCCTCTTCAGTCTTCTTCTGTTTATCTGATTGATTTTATTCAGATAACCCATTAAAATTAAAGTCTTTTATCAAATAATGACTATAATGATTAAAAATCCGCTCGTCTGTCTAATTAAAATCCTTACTATGTATAATTACTGAGGGTTTTTTGTTGATCAGTGCTCATTCACTTGGTTTTTGAAGATCAGAATTTGAAAAATTTCCAAATCTCAATAACAATCATCTCTTCTTTCCATTATCTACATGTGTGCATTAGATGGAATAAATGCCTGATTTAAACAGCAAATTTAAATACTGTTAATTATTTTTATTATTTAAATGAAAAGATCATCTAGATGTTTTTACTGTGAAACCTTTTGCTTAAGTATTTTGCTTTTATTGGTCCATTACAGGAGCTGTTTTACTACAATAACTTTTTAAATTCAAACTAGATCTGATCAAGTTAAAAGTAGATTTAATATGAACATTCAGAAAGTTATCAAGAAGAGAAACAACTGTAGAAAACTACAAGCTCATATAGAAGAGTGCATTGAATAAGGAGGAAGTACCCCAGTGCAGAAACTAACAGCATTATCTGTTTTTATTAGGCATTATTATTTTCTCGCAGCCCTCTATAAAATCTCATAAGTTGAATGTTTTCCTTTTTTAGGATCATTAAGCAGAAATTTGAACATATACCATATTTAAACTTTTGCAGCCAATATTAGACACGAGATGTTAAAATATAAGTTACACACAAAGTGATGGAAAGCAGATAAAAGATTTTTAATATATATTTTTTTCGTTTTTGCTTTTATTTCCAGTGTATTTAAAGTAATAATGGCGTAAATAATAAGATCCACTCAATGAAGACAAATGCTGCCTTCTTTTATTAACACGGTGTTTTATTTCCACCCAGCCTGGCCTCTAGATGGCACTAAGTCATAAGTGAACATGAACTGGACGGCAGCATAATTAAAACGTGAGTGATAAGTTTTTGCTTTAATTAAATGCCCCCTCGAGCCTATAACTCAGCGCACGGGGTCGGCGTGGATAGAAAATTTATTTTTCAACATCAGGTCCAGTGTCTCTTAAGATCAAGGCAACTCGAGATGCTTCTCAACGTCTGCTCAGTGAGAGGTGAACCTCTGCTTGGCAAATCCATGTCAATGAATAAATGATGGGCCGGTGGAAATAACCTGCTCCAGCTATTCTTTTAATTAAAACATAAAAACATAAAAGAAGAGCTGCAACAGAAATGATCATCCTGCTGAAAGCTGAAATGTATTCACACACAAAGGACAACAGATATGTTTGATTAATGCTGCGTGACGATGAGTTGGTCTGGTTTGTCAGGAACGTCACTTTTGCTGATAAGATGGACTGACAGAAACGTCTTGGTTTGCACACATTTTCTCTCAAACCTCGACCAAATGTTGAGCTGCAGTTTTCTGAGAGAACTCGCTGTCCTTTCAGACAGGTGGTTTACAGCAGCTCTCAGGTTGAGGTGTGGAGAATTTGTTTTTAACTGTTGCTGCTAATTACAGATCTGACTTTCAAAACCTCTGAACTCTCTATTATCAATGTTTACTGTTCACACTTGGCAATTTTATTGCATTGCTCTTTCTTCTCTGTCCCCTTGCAATATTACGTCTTTGAAACAGTCAGGGTTATTTAATAAGTCTTAACACTTTGTGCCAGATTTAAATATTTCTGTTATTGGTTTAGAGTGTTTCTGTTAAAAGTTTGGGAACAGCCTGATTAATTACTGTATGATGAATGAAGATAAACTTTTTATGCAGTTAGTCTATGAACAGGGAAAAAAGCTTTCATTTTTACCAATAATTAAACAAAAGTCTATTTCTGGTAAATCCGATCAGTCGGGCCATTTTATTCAATTTTGCACTAAATGCTTTAAATTCTTTTTTTTTTTTTTTACATATCAAGATGAGAGTAACAGATCTATATATTTTGTAAAGCATTGTTTCTCAAAGTGTCTGTTATTATATATAAGGCTTTGGTTTTTTTTTTTTCCTTTTTCAAAAATAATTTCTAACGAAATTTAATTACATTTTTCTTTAGATCTGTCATTTATAGACTGCAGAAAGTTTGAATCGTCTTTACAACCCAATTACACATTGCACTAATCCTAAGAAAAAAACATATCAGTCTCATGGTCAGATTAACTTGTCTTTTTCTTTGTTTATTCGCTTTTTGGTTCAGTTTAAATAACAAATCAATAAAATCATTTCCCCTACATCCAACAGGGCAGGACATGAACTGAGAGATAAAAGAAAAACATTAAAATAAACTCGGCTTGCACCATGTAGCTTAAAGACTATTTGATGAAACATTGTTTGTTCTTTTTATTTCAGGATAATGTGAAGTAAAAAGCTCTACTCTGATTATCCTAAGTTTATTGTATAATTTAGAGTAATATGTGTAAAGTGTGTGTACTTTCCTGTAAATAAGTGAAGAGCTTATTAAACAAAACATGTTTATTTTAAACGGTTTATATATATATATATATATATATATATATATATATATATGTTTTTGTGGGGGTTTTGTTCTTAAATATTTTGCAGCTACATTGATTAAAAAGTGAAAGTTTACTATGCCATAGATTATTAAAAACTAAATTATCACAATCACACCAAACATTCACACAAAAATGCAGTCAGTCCCTCCCCTCTTCTCCCCCTGAAACCATATGTCACGAGCAGCTCCAGAGTCAGGGGCCCAGGGCCGCAGGGTATCTGCTGCAACACTGACTTCTTTTATTGTATTTTTTTAGCTCCTACTGCGAAACAACAATCATTTCTTTGTCACACGTTTAAACCCTTGATTCTGGGAACTGTAACATTCTCATCTGATGATGACTTGTAGCATTCACGGTTCATTAATGGAAGCTCCTTTTTGTATTCTTCTTACTTTTATAATTCTGCAAAATGTAAAAGCTAAATGCTTCTGGCCATGCTGAGTTGAAGAGATGACAACCAGAACAATCAAAAGGGATGAATGCAGGCTGACATTAAAGGTAATAGCCACGTTATTTAGGACTGCAGCGAGGGTGGGAGAAACTAAGAAGTGCAGTCATCATATATGACTCACCTAATCACATCTGCTACTTCTCAGGTCTAAATTATCTGACCTTTTTACCTGAAAATCTTTTAAAAAATATGTACAATATGACATGTTGTCATGCCATGTTCTGCTATGAGGATGTAGATGGGTTTCTTGATGTGTGTACATCTCCTGAGATGTGCTGACATGTATTTATGTTGTGTATTTAATAACAATGTAAAACTGCTCAGCACAATCTAGAATGAATTTATGTACCAAAAAAAAACCTTACTTGTTTTTAGCCTCTTTTACACAACTCACAGTTTCGTAGGTTTTTGGAAGATTTGATTAAATTTTAAGATCTGAAAATAACGAATTTCTAAGTTTGGTCAAAAGAAGTAAACAATTTAAATGAATCCCAGCTGTTCTGTGACGGCATCAAAAGTTTGCTAGAGAAGTTTAGAGGATAAACATCATAATGACCAAGAAACACAGCAGACAGATCAGGGAAAAGATTGTGGTGAATTTTAAGACAGTTTTAAGGTATCAATCGATATTTTACCTTTTGGTCACCTGAAGGGACATTATGGGGCTAAATGTCCAAAATGAAAAGAATATGGCGCAGCAAACCTGCCGGGATGGGCGTCCTCCTAAACTGACAGGACAACATTAGTCAAAGAAGCAGCCCAAAATCACATTTTAACTGGAAGATTCGCAGTTAAGGTGGGAGAATCTGTCAACTCCACAACTCTTAGTCATGCACTCCAAAAATCTGGATTTAATGCAAGACTGTTGAGAAGAAACCAGTTGTTAAAGAAAAGCCATAAAAAGTCAAATGTAAAGTGTGCCAAAAGCCACAGGAAATCAGTGGAAGAAGGTGCTATGACCAGGCAAGGGAAGGCAGTTTTATTTGTGTCGCACATTTTCTGCAACTTAATGTGCTACAGACTGCAGTTTACGATGTTCCAGTTGTTATTAATCAAAGGCAGCTCTAAACAAATGGGTTTGTAGCCTTGATTTAGAGGAATTCAGTGTTTTAGCGTTTTTGCAGTTTTCTGGAAGTTTGTTCCAGATTAGAGGAGCATAAAAACCGAATGCTGCTTCTTCATGTTTGGTTGTGATTCTGGGGTTGCAGAGTAGAATTAGAACCACAAGGCCTGAGTGGCTGGAAGGTTGATATAAAGACAATTCAGTGATTTGTAAACTAATTTTAAAGTATATTCTCTAAGCTACAGTGAACCACTGAAGGGACTTTAGAACTGGGGTGATGTGCTCTATTTTCTTGGTTTTACTGAGAACATGAACAGTAACATTTACAGATTATTTTTCATTGGTGGTTTGATAACTGCTGTCTTTATTACCTTAGGGATAAACACCTGATAAGAGGGATGAGTTTACTGTTTGAATCAAGTTGGACGCTATGATATCAAGACAGCAGGATTAAGAGCTTAATTGATGCATAGATTCTTCAAAGTGTTTCTAATCCTAAAGGAAAAGCTGTTAATGGCTGCAAAGACTTCAGAATGAGGTGGAGGTTCACCTTTCAGGACAGTCAAAGCTACAATTAAATGCTTTTGTGGCTTTTAGATCAAAGCATATTTATTAGAATGGTCCAGTCAAAATCTATAACCAAATCCAATTTAAAATCTATCGCAAGACTTTAAAACTTAAAATATAAAATATTTGAACCTCTGGGTGTGTATTTCCCAGAAGACTCATTATAACTGTTATTACAGTGAAACTGGGTTCTACAATGTTTACCTACATCACTAACCACTACTTTGAGATTTATTTCCGATGTTGTTGGAGCTCTGGCATGAATGAAAGGGAAAGAAAAAAGTGAGGAGGTTCAGGTACTTATCTAGGATCATTTTAATTTTTGGCCATCTCCAACTGGAAAAAGACATGAGGGAAAACTTACTGGAGGGACTGTTTATTCCAAATTTCCCAATTATTTTTTCTGGATGCCCACAAAAGGACATGGGGTGGGAGCTGGATATTTGAGTTTCTCTCCCGTACCTGCTGCTGCTGTTGCTCAGCCTCACATAAACAGACATAAATGAACCTGATAAATGGTGACCCTGCAAAGCTTCGCTGCATGCAGCCAAATTTTAGGGGTGGTTTATTTTAACGTCCGTGGTTAACCTTTTCAATGAACAGGTATCTTCTGTGTCCCGCTTCACGTTATAGAATAAATACATAGAATAATGTAAATTTAGCTTTTACAAACTTCGCAACCAAATATGTAATTACTGCAAGCAAGTTTACTTTATGAAAGCTTTACCTACAAATTTCCATTCCGGATTTAAATCCAAATAGAAACCTTTCATTATGCTGGTAACAAATAAAGTTTAAAAGGATACATTGTGAAGGATCTTTACTTACAGCTAAAATCTGACAGTCCAGTGAACTTAATGTGCATTAAACATCATAAACTTTATTTTCCAGAATATATTGAATTGGCTAATCTGATTACTATTTCTGTTGCAATACTAAAACTGCCAAAATTTGGCGCTCTCCAGTGCCACTTGTTTTACTTCTACTTACCTTTTTTTTTTTTTTTTAATTTCTACTACTGTTGTTTTTCATGTTCCTTCCGTGAATTTGTATGAATGTGAAGATGTTTCTAATTTCCAAGTGTGAGAAGGTTCAACAACGTCAGAGTGGGCCGATATGTCAGACTAACAGTCAAATTGAGGTCGTTGGGGGTGGGAGGGTGCATTTGTGCTTGCATGTGGTTTTTACGATACACTGGAGGAACAATGTGACCGAACAGAGAGTTTCCATAGAAGCAACAGGATCCAACCAAGATAAGCCTCTTGGGACGCAGGCAGTCATCTCTCTCAGGGCGGATTATCCACACACTTCTCCCTCCGCCTACTGTACACACATCTGTCCATATGACTTGATTTCTGTCTTCCTGCCCGTTTTCTGCTGTTGACTTTCCAGAATGCTGCCTCATGTAAAGCAACCGGTCCAAAATGATCAGAGTTTTGGATTTTCATCTAAGCCTACAGTTTTTGCACAAACAAAGTCTGCTCAGCCTAGTCCTGCAACACATCTGGTTTTCATTTACTTCCTGGGTTTTCAGAAAAATAAGGGTTGCTGGTGGGGTCACAAATATATATATTTTTCTGTTTACTGTTTAAGAATTAAGTTAGAGACTTAGAAAGTTGAGAGATTACCAGCATCAAATTAGAAGAGCTTTTGAACAGTGATGTTTAATGTGACACACAGTTGAAAAGAAAAAAAAAAATCATCTGTAGAGTCGGAGGTCGACATTTTTGTGTAATTATCAATATCCTAAATGGACAATTGCACCTCAAACTCTCTCTACAATTTCCCCCAAAACCTTCCTGTTTGTTTTGCACAAAAAATTAAAATGAGGCACAAAGACACACTGAAATAAATGAAGAAACAAGTGACATGAACCTCAGACTGGATTTAAACGAAAAACCAAATACTTAAGAAAAAAAAAGAAAGAAATGTTTTCCAAATGATTCAGGCTGTACATTTTACTGAGCCTTTCAAAAGTAGTTTTGTCTGTTGAACTTTTTCATATTTTGTCAGATTTCAACAACTAAATTCAATGGGTTAGGGTTTATTGGTCCTGGGTTAAGAAACCTTGTGATGAAATGGTTCTTGTTCATTAAAAAAGTGGAATGTTTAAGATATTTTTGAAACAAGGACATTGTTGTCTTAGGTTCTGCAAAACTGAAGAAATCAATTTTTTGGCAGTGCTGCAAAATCTGTACAACACTTGATACGGAATCAAAACAAATGGTTTTGTGTAATATTTAAACAGCATTACTATGGGGGGAATTTTTCTGCCATAATTCGAGAGCACACATTTTCAGTCTGAAAGCAGGATTTCATATCTTTTGTTCTCAAAACTTTTAATACTTTTGCCTACATTTTTATTTTGAAAGCAGGACTTCCTTCCTTTCTTCTCAAAACTTGCAATGCTTGTACTCAAAATTCTTCTCGCGCTCAGAAGGAGAGGCTGCTCGGTCTCTCTGCTCGCTTACCAAACATTTTTGTCTTGCTTCTGGAACAAAATTGCACCGTTGCCTGGCAACCTCTCAGCCAATAGAATGAAAGTGTTGTATTGGGTGCGTTTGCTTCCTTCTAGCGGGTGTGCCTGTGTGGCTACTATCGATTGAGAAGAAAGACATAAAGTCCTGCTTTCAAAATGAAAATGTAAGCAAAAGTATTTAAAGTTTTGAGAACAGAAGACATGTAATCCTGCATTCAGACTGAAAATGTTGTGTGCTAGAATTATGGCAGAAAAATTCCCCGATATTCTGTAACATCATTTTAATTTTCTAAATCTATTTTTGTTTTACATGTAAAATCAAGAATCTTAACGTATAAGGAACAATTTGAAATGTCCCAATTTCCAATAAATTTGTTATTCTGATTCAAAATAAGAGGTTTGTCATCAATAATAAATGCAGCATCTGACTTTTCCAAATCTTTTAAAATATAGAAAAAGTTTTCTTTGTAGTGTAATTATTTAATAGTCAACAAATAAGAAATTATTGATTATATATTTAGTCACAGATGCTAAACTTCCTCTGTTGGAGACTCTTGTCTTTTGGAGCACAGCCATTTTCCCTCTTTATGTTTTTTAAATGAGGCCTTTCTTTGAATCATTTCATTCTTCATTACCCATGTTAATTTATGCAACAGAATATCCAGCTAATAAAATTTTTGAATATATAAGTGTGTCCTGGGCTGCAGTAATGAGATACACCAATAATAATATGCAAATTCTGTAAATTATTAAGTAAGGCATGACTGAGGACTTAGTAGGTTGTGTGTTTATCTCAAAAGAAAAGAAAAGGCATCAATTTTTCAGAGTGCATCTTCTGCCCTGTCCAATAATAGATTTAATCAAACATCAAAATCAATAATTCAAGCGCTTTAGTGCTGATAGGTGCATGTTTGGGGTACAGGGAAGTCACATGTGTCATTTACCAGATCCAAACACAATCTTGTGGTGTGTTTTGTTGAATCAGTTTTTACCAAAACTCATAATTGATCTAAAACCAATAAAGTTCATTAACGTCTCACTTGGGTGTTTTGCTAAGTGTATATTTTAGTTGCTCAGACTTTATCATGAGCTGTTAGGGGACATCAGCTCTGGTTTCTTAGCTCTCTGTGTAGTTTACGGAGATCTGGGAAAACGAAAATCATTTTACAACAAATATATATATATATATTTCTCTTCCTCTCTCTTCTTCTCCATTTCCCTGCCTCATTTGCAATGATTATGTTATCAGGGCAGCCAGGCAAAAGGGTGGAGCAACCATAATTTCAGAGCGGGATTAGGCAGAAATAACGAGGTCACCAAGTTACAGTTGCCATGGCAACGAAACATCCAAGAACACAGGATGCCATTGCTTGACAAAAAAATGGAAGAAACAAGGCCCAGGATTTTTCTTCTGTATCTATCTGAGCTTCTGTCTTCATTTTCTTCCCTCTATCTTTCTGTCTGCCGTGTTCATCCTCTCCTCCCTGCATCTTTCTTTTTTTTTTAGGCTTCAGGGAACAGAGGGGAGCAGTTCACTTCCACCCTCTCTTGTTTTCTGAACCCTTTTATTTCTGAGCATATACAGAATAATAAATACATTGTTGAGCACATTTGCATTTTTCTGGCATTCATATTTGTAGGAAGTCTGTTTCCTCTCATTTTAGCATGACTGAGCCCGATCTGTAAACCTCACCGACACCATGTACCATTACTTCTCACTTCTTTAAAAAGAAACTAAGTTCTGGAAGGTTGTCTGGAAAAGTGGAGAAATGAGAGGGAGCAACTTTTAACATGACAAATGTATTTGTTGATCTGTCCAAAACATAAATTCTGGACAAAGTTTGAGAGAAGCTTTAGACTTTAATTCAAACCGATATCCATCCCATGTCACCCCTGGCTCCTGGTAAATCTCATGCCTAGCAAACCAGCTCAACACCTGGAAATAGCGCCCGGCACAGAGCTGTAATTCTGAAGCACTATTGATCGTCTTTGGGATGATGCCGATTACACAAAGCCTGGAAGAAAAAAGGCATTGTGGGAGACAGTAGATGATACAGAGATGGTGGCTGAGCCTGCGAAGGTAAACACCAGGGGTAAATTAAGCAGTGAACTGTGCTGCCTGTGTGTTGATCGTTAGAAAGTCTGCAGGATAATGAAGGTAAACCTCAGTGGACGACCGCAGCTCTTACAAAAGGTGCTGAGGACAGCCTGAACACGAAGAATCAGCAGGAATTTAATATGTTTAACCTTCTTAGTTTACCTCCTATGGGGTCGCTGTGTGTCAGAATTGATAAGGAAGTTATTTATTGTTAAAGAAACAACTATTTGTTCAAATATTGACCAGTAAAAGAAAGATTTGACCATCTTTTGCACATCTGTCATATTACTATCTTCCCTTTCACACTGACAGTGCCTTGAAAAAGTAGCTCATTCATTGTTTAGTTAAAAATTATTTGGCTGATGTTTGATCTCTAATTTCTTTGTAAAGCTTTGATCTATAGATGCAGATTCTGATTTCCAGACTGTGATAAAATTAGTACAGATGCACCAATCAGATGTTTACTGGCTGATACTAGTTTCAGGTTTCTTTGGAGGTGAGAACGAATGAATCATCGGGTGTTTGTCAGAGGTAATAATTCTGAGACCAATCAAAAATTAGGAAACTGCAATATTTTACTAGCTGTGTAACAGGGAACATATTTCTACCATAAATATCCAGTACAGCTGTTTGTTCGGTACGCACAATATACCAAACAAATGCAGCTGTGTTTTATAACTGGATACATGCAGATTGTTGACGTGTGCAAGTAAATGTGTAATGCAACGCTCTGTAGCACAACTTTAAAAATGAACACTAAAACAGAACAGAGAGAACTCCCAGCCATCCCTGAACTCTGCTGTTTGGGAACATTAAGGTTTCTCATGCAGCTGCAGTGGAAATAAATTGGACTGAACAAAAACTTTGTCAGCGTACATATTTTCCAACTGCAATAATGTATGTTGCTCACTCTGCACTTAACTGAATTACTCACCTGAAATAACGTCAAACTGAACGGAGAAAAATAAACCAAAGTCTAAATACAGCTGCCTTGGTTGGATTCATTTAAGAAAAAAATTAAGAAAATAAAAATCAGATTTTTCAATATTTGAAATGCTAATCACTAAACTGGCAATAATAATTAATCCCCACATTAAATCTTCAAGTCAAATTTGATTTTCAGTCTAGGATTCTTTCTGTCTGACTCCAGCTTAAAAATCTGTTTAGTAAACTGCTAACATTAAGGAAGTTGCAAGACTTTAGCAATGTAGAGACTCTGTTGCCTCCAGTTGGGTCAAAATGCTGCAGCGAGATTCATTGCTGGAACTAAAAGGCATACAAACAGTTCCCCCTGGCTTCTCTGGCTCTCTGTTAGATTCTTTATTGATTTAAAATTCTCCCTTCTCACCTTTAAAACCTTAAATGACTTGGCCCCTAAATATTTCACGGACTCATTGATGTGAAATCTACCCTCCTGACCGCTGGGATCTCAGCTAAGTGTTCCCAGGTGGTGACAAATGGAGATTGACCATTCTTCATTTGAGCCCACATTTTATAGAAGCCCCTGCAGATGTAGCTCATGCACATCAAATCTGTGTCTGCCTTCAAAACCATCCTGTAAACTGTCCTGTTTATGAAGAACTTGAGACATTTTTTAATGCTACTGTGAACATCGAACTGAACTTACATTATTCATTCCTGTAATATCTTCTCTAACTTTGTTATAAAGAAGTGTTGCACAAGTACAATCTTTTGGAAAAATACCCTATTGAGTTATCTTCACTACAGAAAGTTAACATATCAGTGTTTGTCATTTTTCCACCTGGATTTATATTTAAAAAATTATCTTAGTTGCACTTAAACAAAAAAAACAAAAAAAATCAATGTGCTATATAAATAAAATTACCTTACCTTCACTTTATTTCTTAATTCTCAGACAGTTCTTTGGTATGTTTTGGGTCAATGTCACGTGGCAGCATCCAGTTTTAGCTTTAGCTTTAATTTTTTTACAGATAGTCTCCAACCCTTCATCCTGCACCTCTGAAACGCAGCAGAATGATGCTTCCACCTACACGATACATGTTTCCATGGAGTATTGTGTTTGCACTATGGCAAACATGTTTTCTGTTATATGCAAACCATTTGTTTTTGCACCCAGCTAAACAAAGTCAATTAGAAAACATGCACTTTGTCTAAGTTGTCTCTGGCCAGTTTTAGTCTGACTTTAAAGTTAGGAAAAAAACCCTTTTGCTAATCTTTTTTAAGCTCTTGTGACTATTACTGAAGAGTGAGAGGAAAGGAAATATGGAGGAGAGAGAAGAAGAATACAGCAAATGACCCGAGTTCTGGAATCAAACCCAGGACAGCAGACTCTGCTTATGGTGCTCATGTTTTACCAACTCAACCCCCTGAACCCTCTTTTTGCTCATCTAACATGAGTTGCCTGTACCCATTTTGCAGAGGTCAACAGTAGACATAGTGTGCTGCAGGTCTCGTGGTGACATTTGATGGTATTTGGAGAACTCTTTTACCAAAGTTAAGGTCCTTTCAGGGTGAACTTGCTTGGACAGCAAGACCTGGGCATCTTGACAACTGTTTTGAATGTTTTCCAGTACAGTGAAATGGTTGATTTAGGTTCTTTTGGGACCTCTTTACACCCCTCACCAGACTCACTGAGTGCTTTCCAAATGATCAAAATTACTGTAAGTGTGGGACAGACAGTGATAAGTCTAAGACTTGAAATTACATCATTTAAGTTGTGAAAATTAAAACTTATCTTAGACTCTCACTCTGTGACTTGACTCATAAACAATCTTTATTACATATAATCAAGGTGACGGGAAGACGCTCAATAATCTGTAGACCTTACAGGGATACGTTTGCTTTATGTTTTTTTTTTTTTTGTTTGTCAAGTTCTTAATCTGTTCCTGTTCTGCCATCTTATTCTCTCATTTTAATGAAAGTGTTATTACAAACAAATCCATTTCTGGTTTTTCAAAATAATATTGCTTGCCATCTTTTTCGCTACAGTTATATCCTGGCATCTGCAATGTGAGTAAACGAAAGGCTTCTAAACTCAAACTAAAGCACTAAAATGTGGACAATAGTAGCTGGTGAGAAAAATATATGAAGTTTTGTTGAATGTCTTCTGAAATCTAACAGGTGTTAACACATTTCTACATAAATGGATATTTTGATTTCTAAGAATTTAAATATTCCAAATGATCAGTTTTACAATATTATAAGACAAGTATTTTTACTTGTTGAAGTATAATTAGATGTTTATAAGATAAATTAATTGTAAAAAGCACATTATTTAACTTCATCACTTTCATCCTGCAGCATAGCCTAACAACATGGCATGCATCTGATGGGAAAATGATTTTTTTAAGTAATCAAAGACTTGAAAAAAGACACAAATGTGTCTGAAATGGCACTAACAGATTCACAAAGTCTTAAAAATGTGTTTTCTAAACTGAACAATTCTGGAAAACTAAAAATATGTTTTTTTTTCAATGTTTTAGACGTAGCAAATTAATTTTAATATCAGACAAAGAGGACATGAGTAAATAATTTGTTGCCCTACTTGAGAGGTGGACAGTCTGACAAGGTAAATATACACAAAGCAGATCATGATTGATTGGGTTGAAATACCTTAGTGTACATTATTGTTTAAATGATTTAATGTGTTTGCATTTACACTTGGTTGCCAGATTGTTAGACAATACAATAAAACATTATGAAGTATAAAACAAATGAACAAAAAGTAATCATGTAATGTCAAATCAGTGTTGTTGTTCTGCAGGACAACCAGGCACAAAATGGAATAAAGCAAGAAAATCTCACTCACTGCTTCATTACCAATACCACAAAAATGACTGTAGTGCTACAAATTAATGTTCAAGTGCTTTAAACATCTTTGAAAAATGAATCATAAAATGTCCAAGGAGTGACCTTGGATATCTGAAGCCAATCCGCCTTGAGCTGCAGTGTGTGTTGGTGCAGTGAGGGCAGCAGGACCTCCACAGATCATCACAACTGCTTTCTGCCATCAAAAACAGACTCCTAAAACACTTTGTACATCCAACACTGAAGCTTTACTTACAAACTTTTACTCTTTTTTCACACTTGCTATCTTAATATTGAATCTTTAAACTGAACTGAGCAGCTTTTTCACACAGGACATGCATGGATTTAATTAGAATTATGGCCTGTGTTGTAAAAATAGAAAAAAAACATTCATTGTGTTTGGTTTCTAGAATATTCTCTCTGCTGCACATCAGGTAGCACAGAGAGAGAGCGAGAGAAAGATGGGCTGTGCATGTATGTGTGTGTGTGCGTGCGTATATGTATGTGTGCTTTGTAAGCATGTGTATTTGTGCGTATGTGTGTCCATGAGCTGGTGTGTGTAACTGCAGGCGCATGTGTGTAAGACTGCTGCCATGCCTACGAGATGGGGGATGGTAGCAGCACAGCCAGCTATTTTTCTTTCTTTCTCTCCTGAACATCAAGTTTGGTCTTCTATCAGCCTCGCCCTCTTCACAGAACAGTAGCTGGTAAAAAAAAAGAAACGGTGTGGACATGTATTGATAAACTAAAAGATATTATCCACATAATTATTGACTGATTTCTGTGGTACCGATGTTTATTGATCACTACAACTTGCCAAAATATGCAGAGTAAAATATTGATCCAAAGGTGAAGATGCTAATACCAGTGGGGATGGTGCGCTATGCTGAAATATGGATAAACACGAATTGATAAGGACGTTAAAGATGCATCTGCTGTGTCTCTTCTGAAACCAGATATTCATAGAAGTTTCATTCCTTTAAGCAGAATCCACATTTTCATACTTCTTGGAGGTTTTTGCATAATTAAGCTTGTGCCAGAAACAAATCAAACAATCTGGACTTTATGTGTTGCAGCCATATAATGTGGTGAAATGTGTCTGGGGAAAAAGTAACAAGCTTCTCCTCCTCTGCCTATATATGTTGTTAAGAAGTTGTGCTCATTTTATACTGATTTGCCTGACTAACCTGTCTAGTTGCCCAGGTAACAAGTTCCACAACATGTCCCTATATAAGTGTCAGAGATCTGTTCATTCAGAGAAGAGTAAAGAATCAACCTCTGGCTTTCAGAGATTTATATTCTCCTGACACCTAAACCCAACCTGTAATTTTTGCTAAATATTAAGAGAACAAATTATCTCTGGAAGTGGGATATTCCTGAGGCCAATAGGCCTTAAGCCCATTCACCCCAACTTCATTTGAACTCATTAATAGAAACTTTCTCAACTCAGGAAGGAACATCATAGAAGTAGTGCTGAAGTTATTATTCTCCAACACAGTTACCAAGAAGTCCATCTTGGACCTTGAGAGCTTAGCTGCTGCCTCAAAATCTTATGTTTTTATTGATTGTATCAGAACTTTTTCCATGAGTAGAAAGCTGTATTTACTTCTTAGCAAAAGCTGCTAAAAATGATAACGCCTGAAGGTTTTGGGTGCTGGTCATTTCACCCCTTTGGTGTTTTGAACCTTTGCGGTTTTTGATAATTGCCCAACTTTTCCTTCAATTCATAACTGCCAGGATGATGTTTTATATGTGCTTTAGCAATCCATGATTTAAAGAAGTTTGCTATATCCCAATCACTGTCTACTTTAAGTAATATGGACATGTGACTCCATTAAATAATTTGAACTTGAAAGTATCTATCCTGTGTCTTTACCAGATAATCCGTGCAGGATCACTGGGGTGTTGTGTGTGTGTGTGTGTGTGTGTGTGTGTGTGTGTGTGTGTGTGTGTGTGTGTGTGTGTGTGCGTGCGTGCGTTCTCCCACCTATCTCCAGTGGTCGTTGGGTGAGAGGCAGGGTCACCAGTTCCTCACAGTGAGACACACAATACAAATAGACATTCACACACATCTTTAGTGAGATCAATTCCTTTCTGAATATGCTTTACTACAAAATCAAAACTCACACGCCATGATTTTACTTGTTTTTATTGACTTTAGTTTATTTTACCAGGCCTTTGCAAAAGGCATGATTTCTTGATGGTTAACACAGACTACAAGTAACCTACCATTTAAAGGAGAATTTAATTAATACAACTGTTATTAAATTTCCACCTGTTCCTTTTTACTTAAGTTAGCATTAGCAGTGCAGCCCAGCTAGCCTTTTCAGGATGTTAGAAAGGAAAAGTTTAAATTTGGATTATTGCCATGTGGCAACTTCATATGCAGACAGTTATTATAGTAAGAGTTTTACTGACAGTAACCACCCTAATTCATGGTAACAGTGTTCATAAGATGTGCAAGTTAATAATAAGCAAAAGTATTGTCACGTTGCTACTAATTTGTACTTAACAAATAGTTTTTTCATGCTGCTGAATTAAAAGAAATGTAAGTGTTGCTATCTAGCGCTTCAATGAACTTTGAGATATGACCATGAAATGAATGTGCTCACCAGATTAATTGTTGTAGTAATTGTAGATTATGGTAGGTTAGATAATGAGTTGTTTAAAGATTGTTCTCATAATTGGGATTTTTATGTTTATAACTTGCAAAACTTACAAATTTCAAAGATGCAAAAGTAATCCTAAAGAACAAATGTAAGAACATGCAGCTAATTTCTTTCAGTTGTATTTCTTCTTACATACACAACATGGAACAAAACAGAATTTGATACCAAAAAAGAGTGAATAAAAAACAGAAATCATGTGAAAAAACAAAAAAGTTAACTGGTTAATTTATTGTGTTTCAAGCAAGTAGTTTCATAACTTTTAGTCAAAACGATTAAGTTAACTGTGCAACTGACTAACAAAAAATTAACATTTTCCCCTAAAATCTAAACTATTTTGATGTTTTTATGTAAATCCTTTTTGCCACGTTTGATTGAACTGAACTCTTTTTGGTGAGTTTAAACTTCCCCAAAGTCAAACCTTCCTTGAGTGCATAATCAACACTTGTAGGATAATAGTGAACAATCAAAATGTGTGAATTTTGCAGTGTTGAGGTGAAGGCCGGAGGACGTTTCCCCTGTAATGTGCAGAAACTCTCTCTCTTCTTTTCTGTGAGAAGTTTTACACATAAGTTGTTGTGATGCTAGATCACACAACAAACATGGCAATAAGCATGTTGCTCCAACTTGCAACAAATGTGATATAAAGCATATAATAAAGCCGAAATAAAATGGGTCCCCCAGTTTGTGCACTTTGGGAGCCAATGGGACAACCTTTTCTCAACCTCTCAGTGTCTGAGGAAAGTTGGCCCCAATGTGAACGGTGTAGTTCAGCACTCATTGGCCAGCCCAACCACACCAGCAGCTGATGAGTATTATGTTTGCAGTTGGCACAGTTTCTTCAATAAGAAAACATATATCCAAAACATCTGCAGCAGAGTGAGCAAAGAGAGAAGAGGAGAGAAAGGGGAGGAGGAGGCTGGTGGGGAGGAGAGGGAGGGCTGGGATGTTGGGTTGAGGGATGGGGAGATGTGGTAGTGGTGGAGTTGGGGGGGTAGAGATGTGGGGGCGGCAGGCAGCAGAAGTACGTCTGCGCTGCAAATCTGATGAGGACTTTTGAAAGGCTAAATCCCAAAGAGAACGCTGCTGCCTCGGCGCGCTGCACTACAAACAGCCAGAGCTGAGACAGCCTCGGCTTTTTCCACTGGAGGTGCTCCACCAGAGACAGGGAGAGAAATTATAATTATAACCTATGTATGATACACCTGGCAGATGCTACAAATGGATAGTATTTACAATAAGGAAAAAGTGTAGAAATGTTTTGCATGCAAAGTGTAGCAGTTTTTATTTGGAGCTTTTTGTGGTAAATATGCTGCCTTGGCTTCAGTATCTCGTACAGAGAGATACTCACTTATTTGAAATGTGTGTGGTTATGTGTGTGTGTGTGTGTATGTTCTGGTTTGAACTCCTCCATTTCCACAATTTTTCCAACCATGTCATGGTGCATTTGGAAGCAGAGAACGGGATTCAGCTTTTATAACAATTTATATTCAAAGGGATTGTTTTCATGTCACATCAATTTTAACAATTACCCAAACCAAAAAACAAACTAACACTTCATATAGTGTCTTGCAAAAATATGAACTGTTCCACATTTTATCGACACACAACCGGAAACGTCAATATATCATTTAATTTAATGCAATAAACACAAAGTGGTGCATAATTCTGAGGTGGAAAGAAAACAATTCATAGTTTTTATTTTAGTTTTTTTAAGTAAACTACAGAAATTGTATTCAGCCTGCTTTACTCTGATACTTCTAAATAAAATTTATTGCAATCAACTGCAGTCAGAAGTCTAATTTGACCTCAGTGTAAAGTCAGATGTTCTGTGAAGGTTTGTTAAAGAACATTAGTGAGCAGACAGCATCATAAAACTCAGACATGGAAAAAGTTGTGAAGAAGTTGAAGCAGTGACACCGTCATGCTGTGGGGACCCTTCTCCAGCAAACCAGGGAAGCTGATCGCCGGATGAATGGAGGTAAAAGCAGAAAGATCTGGGAAGAAAAACCTGCCAGATGTGGCAAAAGACTGTGTTTAAATGGCCCAGTCAAAGTTCATATCTAACTCTAGTGGAAAAAGCTATGATTTGAAGATTTCTGTTCACATAATCAACATCCAATATGACTGATCGTGAGCTATTTTACAATCAAGCCTCTGCAAATAATTTTTAACAAGTTTTGAAGTAAACAAGTTTTTCTACATAGTATTGACTTAGTGGAGCTGACTGCATGATGCATTATTTTCTTTCCATGTCACAAAAATGATTTGTTTCACTCAAAAACAAACAAACAAACAAAACAAAACAAAACAAATACACTAAAGTCTGGTGCTGTAATACAAAATATAGGCACATAGATACCTAGGATCTGGTGAACGGTGTGCTGAACGTCTGTGGACGAGGCTGGCTTCTCCTTGAAGTCATCACGTGCTTTCACATTGGTATTTTACATTTCTTACATTATTATGCAAGAAAATAAATGTTTACTCAGTTTAATGTAAGAGCTAATTCTAGAAATAAATATATCAGATTTTTTTTCTGATTTAATTTTTGAGGGGAAAATATTAGTGTTTTTGGGAGTTTTATTCTTATTTATTTTAACAGAAAGGCATTCTAACCAGAAACCATCAGTTCACAATCTGTGTAAGTGCTAATCCCACTGGATCGGTGGCATTAATCTGGAAAGAGGTGCAGGAATCTCTCCCCAGAGATTCTGTTGAGACAATGCCTTTTTTTATGTGCTGCAGCTACAGATCACATTAAGAAGAGATTCTTCAGATGAGTTTAAGCCAACGACAGTCGTTTACACTAATGCAACATATTTTTCTAATATTCTACTAAACAAACATAAAGAAAGCATATTTTGTTTCCTGTCTGCGGTGGTTTAAAGCTTTTATGGGTAAATTCGACCCTGCTGAAGGCATGAATCATCCTCAGCATTGCTGGGCAACATGATTCATCAGACCTCTGTCATTTTGTCCAGGAAAACAGACTCTGAAACCAAACATGTCACATTTGCAGACAATCTAACTGAGAAAAAGCTAATTTAAAACCAAAATTAAGGGTTAAAGGCTAGGGTTTTTTCCTTGTGCTTTTTTTCAGTGCTACAAACATATTTTCACCTCCTGATAATTTTTCAGCTTGTTTTCCCCCCAGTTTAATTTACAGGAAGTAAGTCCCGGCTTGGTAGAATATCTGTTTATATACGTCTGAATCAATTCCAGTAGTTCAGTGTTTGTTTTCCGTCACTTGCAGGTTCTTCCCTATAACCCACAGACACCAATAGATGGAGCTGTGGGTTTGAGGAGGACTAAAAGAGAAGGGGAGGTGGAGGTGCAGAGGGAAGGCAGGGTGGGGGGGAGACTTTCTCAACATTTGAAGTTGAGACAGAAGTGAGGAAAAGCCACTGTTTCTGAATCTACAGGGCAACTCATTAGCGGCACTGTACCACTGATGTCCCTGCGTTCGTAGCTGTGTGTGTTTACATTGTCGTGAAAAGGAGGCTTTTGTGCATCACAGACTATTACCACACGTCCCCGAAGACTGTGTCGCCATTAACTTAATGATGGCTTCTTGATGATTCAGGGAGAAAATAAGTGTTTTTCTTAGGTAGTGGTCACTTTACTTAAAGGGGACAGGGAGACGTCTCAGGAAAGGCACCCCTGGGGGCAGCCGTGTTGGTGCTTCTGTGTGCCGATCTGCAGCACGTGTTGGTGTGCATGCGTGTGCACTTGTGTGTGCATGTCTGTCAGGTTTCCTGCTGTGCGGTGCGGCTGGGAGCCCTAGCGAGGGTAAAATTCCATTCTCTCAGTGGAGCAGCATTCTGCATGAGCCAATTCCCAGGAGACACTGCTCTGCATGTCCTCCAGACAGCCAAGCTGAGGCACAGGCTCAGGCTCGCTTATTAACTGACCTGAGGGGGGCGGTGGTGGAGGAGGAAAGGAGAGAGGGAAGGAGGGAGGGAGCGAAGGAGGAAGGGGGGGCAGAGATGGAGAATAGAGGAGGAGGAGGAGGAGGGGAGGGTGAGCCCAGGGAGGCAGGAGGAGGAGGAGGTGGTGGAGGAGGGAGAGGGGGGGAGGGATGTAGTGTTGGGAATTATGGGTTTGTGTGTGCATGTGTGTGTGCGTGGGAGAGTGCGTGTGTCTGAGTGTGATCAGGGGTGATGGGTTGTGGGGATATGTGTGTGTGTGCGTGTGTGTGACTGTGTGTGTTTCAGAGGCAGAACTGGTTGAAAATATTAACTCTTTGCTCGCTGAGCTGCAAAAATTCAGGATAAGAAAGGCAGAGTGGATGTCTAACAAGCTGCGCTGGATGTTTGTTTCCTTGTTCTCAATGCAACGCCATGTTAGCATCTGTTAAGGCGGCCTTCAGGTACCACCAGCTCTGCCTGTTCACTTCAAATATAGTTTGACATTTTCAGAACTTGGAGCTAAATCATTTTATCAGCCGTGGGTATTGTTTCATGTTGTATTATTTTCACCCCTTAGCTCACAACGTTGGGGAAAATGTGATCCTACTCCCCATCGAAGCCCACACAAGCTATTTCTGAAACAGAACTAAAAGCATCTACTTCCTCTATTAATCTGTTTAGACTAATTTGCCATCCCTGCGCGCAAATATTAGTTTGTAGTTTTGTGTGTCTTTCTATAATTGCTTGACACAACTGGAAGACTCATTTGTCATCAGGATGAGGGAATGGCCTAATTGAAAAGTGCTTTTCAATTACAATTTGTTTAACTTAAATAATGAAATAAAATATAGTGCTTTAAAGTTTTACTTCTTTTTTTTTGTATTATTATTATTATTCCATCCAGCGACGAAGAGGAAAGAGTGTGAGAGAAAAATCACTCACGGCAAAATGCAAATGAGCCTGGAAGCTATTACGATGCTAATGAGATTCCACCATAGAAGTTGCTGCTCCGGCATCCGGGGTATATTTCATCCATATTTGGAAAACAGTTGTGTGCTCAAAATAGGGGACATGCTTCCCGGTTTTCAGAATCGAGTTTACAAGTTTTTTTTACTTTCCTTCTCAACAAGCAGCTTGATACTGGTAACAGTTTCCCAGTATTTCCAGTTTTAATAAGCTTGTGCTCTATTCTTAGCACTTAATTTGCTTCATCATTACTTATCAATCTCCAGTCAGCTTCTTTTATTAATACAATCAAGTTCTTTCTTCTGGTGATAAAATATTCTCAGATGTTCTGGATGTGGTGACATGTTTTCCTCAAAAAGAGAGAGCAAGAAAAAAGCAAAGTAGTGTTGATTGTTTGCAGCAGCAGCAGTTACATCAAACATAGAAATAACTTTACATTTTCACTTTCTGCTCTGAAAGATGAAAAGATGTTTTGAGAGTTCTTCCGAATTGGAGCAGCGTTGGTGTGTTCAGGTGCAAAACCTGGAGCAAAAAGGTGTACTTTGTATGTTAAAGGCAGGTAGGTAGTTAGGTATGTAGGTAGGTAGCTAGGAAGACAGGACATGTTACCATAGTAACACCAAAAGGAAACCCAGCAGAAGCAGAGTCTATATGTGTCCTGACCCATTTCCATTCTCATCCACAAGTGTTTGGTCTCCCTCACAACTAAAAGCACCGCTCTCTCCTGATCCTTGATGCATCTGACGTATCCAGCAACTGTTGAAGCTCCAAACCTCCAGCAAATTTTCAACTTCCAAACGAGCAAACTCTCAAGGAACATTTGGCTTTGTGCTCAGCTTATCTACATCTGATTCCATTCGGCTTTGTCATGGCTCAGAAAGTAGAAACAAAACTGAAGCAAACAAAAGTATGTCAGAAATAATCAGGCTTAGAAAAGCTATTAAGTGAGAACACATGATGAACTTAAGCAAAATATGGGCACAGGTTAAAGATAAGAGTTCCTCACAGTTAGTTTTAACTGTTTGGCTCCAGTCACACCAACCTTTAAAGCCACAACATAAAAACTTAAGCAGGAACATGGACAGTCTCTGCTGTTTCTCGGAGATGTCATCAATAAATATCATCACCTTCCTAAAATAATGGTCTAAGTCATTTTTGCCAGAAGTAATTTTGGCAAAAATAAAAAGAGAAAGAAAAAAAAAAACTGAAAATGACCTTTCTTTCCAAAATATGTTTTAGCCAAAAAATTACTTTTGGAAAAATGTGGCTATTATGGGGAAAAAAAATACACCATAGACTTTGGCCATTATTTTAGTAAGCTGAGGATATGATGACAATAGGAGTTAGCCGACTCCTTTGATTATTATTATTATTTTTTTTTTTCTGGATCCAGGGTTCTACATTGGAGACTTTGGTAGTAGCTGTGATTGAGTCTCCATGATGCGCAGCGGGTGTGAAGATGGTTTCTTCATCAGAGAATTTAAAGAAAGTCTCCTGCCACACTGGCCAAATGCCAACCTAACAATGCTCACTCAGGGCTGGCGGCGCTCCAAGTCGTTTATTTTAACGCTGCTTTGCGTGTGGCATCCGCTCCTATGGCTTAAGTGAAAATAATCTCATCCAAAATCTGTGACAAAAAAGTACTCCATAAAGATAATTATATGGTGCGCTTCCCACTGAATAGACGTCCCAGCTGGTGAGAAGAGGTCCCACCTCCAAATTGTGCATATAAACTGTACACTGGGAAACTAAGGGAAGTTTTGAGCTTTGCATGCAATGTGCTAAATTTATTTGTAATTATGCCAAAAGGGTAATAATGGGGTTATAATGCTCACTCTCAGTTGTTCTTGTGAGTGTGTGTCCTGTGTTTGTCCTGAAACTCCATCCATTTTCTGTACACCATGCACACACACCTAAGGAGAATTTAGAGAGACTAATTAACCTGACAGTCATGTTTTTGAACTGTGGGAGGAAGCCGGAGTACCTGGAGAAAACACACACATGCACAGAGAGAACATGCAAGCTCTATGCAGAAAGACCCCAGGCTGAGAATCGAACCCAGAACCTTCTTGCTGCAAGGCAACAGCTGTACCAACTGCTCCACTGTGCAGCTGTCCTGAAATTCAAGAAATAAAGAAAAGAAAATCTAGCTTAATTCTGGCAGATTACTTCAATAAAAGAGCAAAGCTAACAAAGGATTTATTTCATGACTGGTGAACAAAGAATACAATGAAGTCTTATGTTTTTCAGTTAAAAAGACACAAGCAAAATTGTTGTTTATTTTAAAACAGAAAGTAGCTTTACAAACTCATCTTCTGCACCTTCATGAGTTTGCATTTGAAACTGAGAGTGGGACACATCTTCATCATTCTGACACAACGTCACTGCTACTCTCTAATGACTCAGAAATCTAACAACTTGTTTGATAATGTAACATTTCTTGAGAATTGCATTGCTCTTAAGAACGTTGTCACTCAACTACGACTGGCAAGATTTAATCACCTCTCATTGTGTCTGGTTTCATTTGTAAATACATTTTTCTGCTATATGATGATTTTATTTCCATTCATCAGAACTGTTTTCTACGTTTGTCTGTTTTCCTGCATGCTTCCTTTGTTTAATTTCTGTATACAGACGAGAAAACCTAGATATTTATCTTCTTATTTCTAGATTATATTGTTATCACCTTCTTCTCAACACCCACATCTGTCGATGCACTTAATCATTTCTTGCAGTTTGTACTAAAGCTCTCTGGCTTTCCTTCGTTCATTGTCTCCCTTTGTGCTTGTTTAAGAGTACTTGCTGTCGGTTTGCAGATTTATCTCCTTTGATGGATTTCTGTTTTGTGCAACAAGTTTTTCTATTATAATCTTTCTCATTGATGAATATGAAGTTTTGACTCCTACTTGCTTGCTGTCTTCATATTTCTGCATTTATGTAATCCTTTTTCTTTGCATTAGGAAATAAATAACCGTTCTGTATACATGGGAGTGCATAAAAAATGTGATAACTAATGTTGGTAGTATATGTCAATGACAACACATCCAATGGAAGAGCTAAGAATGTACAAATCTGAGCTTCTGTAGGAGTATTTACCATTTAAGTTCTCTTTATTTCATAATAAAAAATGTATGAGACAAAATAAAAAAATATCTTATTACAGCTGTGCAATAAGATGTATTTACTGGTTAAAGATGAAAATAGCTTTACTTATTTTTAAATTTTGCTTAGATCATCTTCTGCCATCTGTTCCATAAACTGCCCACCATTCTGGTTTTATGTGTAAATTTCACTCAGTGTCCTCCCACAACAGTTTTGTATACTGATAAACAGTTTTACTGAGACTGGTTTTGTTCAGGACAAAGCAGTTATTTAGTGAAGAAACTTACTGTCAAAATGTTTTACAGTCTAGTTTTGTCCTTGTCTTCTAACTAATCAACAATTTGTTTCAGTAAGAAAAACATTCTCAGTGTAAAAAAGACAAATGTGAGGAGAGTTAAATGTACTTGAACTGTGTCCATCAAATGTTATAATTTGTTTCCAACGGAGGTTGAAATTATAAACTGATACCAACAACGTGATTCTTAAAGACAGAAACAACTTGGATCATAAGTTTCTCCAATACTGCGTTTGATTTATTCTCTTTTACTTAAAGACTTTTAAGCAAAAGGTAGCTTTCACCTGGTTTTGTTTTACAATTATCTGTCATTATTATTTAAAACACTGAACTGAAAAACAATGAAAAGGTTAGTAGTCAGTATCCATAAGCTGTGAAATTCTAGAACAATAGCATCTTTTGTTCTCTGCTTGTCCTGCTCCTCATTTTATTTAAACCTTACAGTCGATAAACTGCAGTGGTTGTTGTGTTGGTCAGATAGAAGGACTGTTGCAAATATGTATGAAAAAGCTGAAAATTTTGAAAAGGACATTAAAAGACTTTCGGAAATCTTGATGTTCTGTTGATCAAGACTATAATAAAATATTTCTGGTTGGATTTGGATGGTAAAATGTAGATTTTGTAACTTTGCATTTGACTGAAGGACCTTCCTCACCTGTCGGGAGAATATATTGAGGAAGAGAGGAAAGTGGGCTGTAAAGTGTGTGAGTGGCGGTGTGTGGGGGGTGGTCACAGGGAGCTGCCTTTTTTATTTATTTTCTGGAAAAAAGCTAAAGAAGGAGCTGTACTATAGACAGTTTGAGGAAAAGCAGAATTGTTGAATACCTCAGAATCGTCTTAAGCTAATTTGAATTTAAACAGTAGCGATGTTCCCCTTGGAAAAGCTCAGTGAACATGAGGGCACAGCTTGGGAAGTAAAGCAGGAGCAGCAGAAGAAAGCAACCATGTGAATGATGTAAAAAATCCCAAACAGGAATCTGAAAACGTTTACTCACCATTAAACGTCTTGTTCTTGCTTCTTGTGTGACTCATGTGGAGCCATATGGAGCAGCCTTCTCCTAGATTTGTGTGACTAACTCATCAAAGATGGACACCATGAGATTTTACTAATTATAAAAACTATTATAAACATTAGAACCTTTTTTGTTTTAAATCTATTGCTCAAAGTCGAGACTTTATTGAGTCAAAACTTTATGGAGTCAAGCATTGCTTTAAATTGAAACTAACACACACTGGACATAGTTAAGTATTCACAAATTCATCTACTTGCAGTTTTTTTGTGAAACATGTTTCATGCATTATATTTAAAGTATTTGAAAGAAAATGCAGTTTTTGAAGTTAAAATGCCAAGACACAGAACAACTTGACACATTATTAGCTGACATTTGTGTTATCAAATGTTTACCTCAATCCACCAGTTACAAGAATTGCAACTATGCTGCTCAACGTTGATTAATTCAAATACTCCATTTATTGTTGCTCTTATGTAATTGTCAATAAAATAAAAATTACTAATTAATTAGTTATTAGTAATATCAGAACAGAAAAGTTAACAGTCATAACCATTACATGAGATTTAGGGCTTTGCAAACCTTCTATGTTAAAACTTTCCTTCTGGAACTGGTAAATTCAGCCTCTGGGAAAATGTCCTCCCTTTAAATGTTAGGAGACTTGTCGTGGTTTTACCAAGTGAAATATTAACTTCTCATAAAATCTGAATTTGCTGTTGGCCCATTAGTTCAAAGTCACCATTAAATTAAGCTGTGGTAACAGCAGCATGCAAATAAATACATAAACATCAAGCATGGATGACATAGCAGGAGATATTGATGTTTGGTGGTCAGTTATCTTACCTGGAGGTGATTCCCAAATAAAATTCTGCTTGTTGTTTGGTCTTAGATAACCAAACGTATAACTACTGGTTGTTTAAGTTTGAACCTGATATTGTGATTTTAAAAAAGAAAATCAAATCATAGATCACATTCTAGCATGGCAGGGCTTTACTTCAGACCTACATGAAGAATGTAATTATTCAAGCAGATATTTTTGGGACTTTCATATAGTCTCAAAAATATTGAAGAAATATAGAAGAAATAGAAGAAATTTGAGCTATTAATGACTAATTAGTCATTTTCTGTATCATTGTTGCTCGGCTGTTCATCACTTCATCTCTGGACTCAACATGATGTGTTTGTGATCAACTGCACTACAACCAGGTTAATGCTGAAATGTGGTAAATGAGCTGTTCACTTCAATGTACCGTATTGCAGCTACACTCAAGCAGTAAGCGCTTTAGGGGAGCAAGTAAATCCTGTTAGAAATGTCAATTGAAAAGGTCTTGAGATATTAAAAATGTAGTTTTTAATTAACGGTTTATTAATAGATTTTTCAAACTTTTTTTTTTTTAATTACCCGACCGGATGCCTGAGGCGTTTGGATTACAACTTTTATCTCACTCGATTCAGACTGCTTTCCCCCCCGTTCAGCCATTTTGGATTAAAAGTCAGACTTCATAAATGCTGTTCATTAATTCCCAGTGTGTGCAGTTAATGTGAGATTCGGTTGCATCGTTACAGTCGGTCTGAGTGTCTGTTTATTTTTAGATTCTTCTGGCCACTTTTTCAGCCCAGGCCTGATCTGTCACGGTGGAGAGCATGGAGAAAATCTTAATCACTGTGCCACAAAAAGATTTTCACTGCACTTCGCTGTGTCCGGTATGGACATTTTTCATATTAGGTACACATACTGTCACAGTCAATCACAAGATTGACATGTCTAGTAAAGATTACATATGTGGAATGTGTTACAAAGTCATGTTTATTGGATGTAGCGTTGGAACTATGCAAGATAATTTGTGTTGCATAGAAACTAAATATGCTGCAGAAAGAAATAATTGCCTAATTGTTCAAAAGTACATATTTTCTGTTTATGGTTGTGTGTTTAGCAGGGATGTAGTACCACATCTTGAGTTGAGGATACAAGTAAGAAAGTCATATTTAACTGGGGTCATAGAAATTTGGTGGTGCTAAAATGGGATTAAACATCCTGACCAGATTTAAAAGCCACAATTTTAAATATAAGGTATACTGGATTATATAAGCCTATGTATGTTATCTATCAAATAATTTGCCTCTAAATAAAGACGTAAAGATAAATATTATTGGTTTAAGTCAAACATATGTCACAGTAACAAAAGGAACCATTCAGATAGTCCTTGTTCAGGTGATTAATGGGTACAACAATAAGTAAATAGATTAAGTTATTTGCTTTCAGTTTTGCGCAGGCTGCTTGATTGTAATATATTTTCAACTACCTTTAATTTTTGTTTTTTTCTTTTGAAATCATCAAATTGGCAGCATTAGCAACAGTTTATGCATCAATGATTAACCAAGACTTGCAGAGCTGCTCTGTCATATGTACATCAACAAAAGTAACACCATCTCTTGCTGTGTTTCTTTTAATATAAGAAAAAAACAATACAACATTACATTTAAAATATTTAGTCTAGATCCCATTTCCTGTTTTTATCCATGTCTCTATCCTTTGACTCCTGATTTAGGTCGTGGTTTAAATATTTCAGGGAGAAATAAGACTCTGCTAAGAAACAAATGCATCATCAGTTCTTCTTGATTCCTGGTCATTAACATCAGATTCCTACCTGTATTGTATATGTAGGGTGAACAGTTAGAAATCCACCATCAGATGATGCAAATGTAATAAAACTGAATACATTAGATGTTACAGTGTTGCTACATAAAATCATTTCAAACAATTTCCTTTTTGGTATTAGTAGTTATTTATATTGGCATGTAAATAAATTGTACAACTTAATGGGTCATGTAATAGTAAAATAATCTAAATAGAGAAATCTGTTTTAGTCCTAAGATTTTTGTTGCAGTTACATCAGAAATATACAGCAGAACCAGAAATTGCTACACTTATTGTTCCACCAAAAATAAGTTTCTTTCCTTCTTTCTCCAGTTCTGTCTTCTTTTGTTTTTTTCTTGGTTTTTTTCTTTCCTCCTTTCTTTCAGAGACACAATTCTTTAGCACAGTACAGCACTGAAAGAAAGATAAAGAAGAAATGGAGACCATCACATCAGGAGTTTTATGCTGAAGTTCTAAGCAATGTTAAAAATTATGTTTTATTGATGCCATTAAAAAGCACCAGCATAGTATTTCTCATAGGAGTGATATTTCATTTTCCGTCACTTTACTTCTTGAATAACCACATATCAGGGCATTATGTTCAAAGCACTGTCACTATTTATTGACAATGGAAGACTGCCTTTAAAAAGCAGAAAAGTAAGAAATATTTCTGTCTAGCTGCTGAATTAAACACCAAAAATCTGACATGATTCAAACACACATTTGGAATGTTGATGTAGAGTGACACTGCAGGATGTGTTCTCTCGCTGCTGCAGTCAGAGAAGCAAATGTTCCCTCATCTTCCTTTAATCACAAATTATGGTGCATAACTAGCCAGGTACAAAGACTCCATCATTAGCAGCAGTGACCAGAGGCAACACAATCAATACAGTATTAAGAACTCATTTCTCACATAAACTCAGTTTGTGTATGCAGGCTTGTTAGCCGTGTGGTTCAGCATCTGTGTTATCATCAGGTCTTCAGAGATTTACTCCTCATAGCTCAAAGCAGAAGGGGGTCAGGATTTTTTTAAGATCAGATTTTCATGTTGAAATAAGTCAATAAATGTAATGTATGTGTTTACATTTGTAATTGTGATTCCAGTTTATATCTTAATTTATTGGAAAAATATAATAAATAAATCATACTTGTACCTTTATGTTTGACAGCGTGAACAAAGACAAATGCTGCTGTTGTTTTTCTGCAGATAAAATGTGTCCTCTTCCTCCTCCATGTTGCATCAGCAGGTTTGTGCAAAGACCCCAATGCACTAGTTAAACACCGGCTCCACTGGCTGCTCTGTATTTGCGTTGCATTTTACTGTTGATTCACAAAGCACAACCTCTGATGTGCTTTCAGATGTGCAGCTAGTTGACGTCTGCAACTTCCCCTCTAGATGTCACTAAACTCTGCTCTATCTGCAAGAAATGCTAGTTTTTATCAACACACCTTCTACATTTTCAAAAGTTGAAATTAATTCTCACTTTAAAATGTGTAATACTGCTTCACTGTCTCAAATTACAGAAACAAATATGATTATCATTAACCATAATTTATATAATATTAACCTGAGACTGAAGAAGCACCTGAAAAGTTAAAGATGCTTATACTTTGGAAATTATAATGGCTTTTTCCAACCCTAAAATACTATTTTACAGTATCTAAAATATCTTAATTTGAAAACACAATGTATAGTTTCAGCCCCTTACCACTGGGTTAAGAATTTACTGCATTACTCAACCAAACAAAATGTATCTGAGTTGGTCTGAGACCTAAAACATCAGAAACATATAAAGACAATTACAAAGTCGACCTTCTGATCAGATGTTGAAAAACTCATCCATCGTTTATCTTTAGTTGAATTGATTAGTGCAACTGTCTTTTGAGGTCTGCCTTAAAAGTTGATCAGATAACTGCAGCTGATCCAGAATGCTGCTGCTCACATTCTCACTAAAACCAGGAGAGCACATCACCCCAGTTCTAAAAAAGTCCTTAAACTGATTCTCTGTAGCTTGGAAAATAGAATTTAAAATACTTTTCATTATCTTATAAGTCACAGTACATTAAAGATCTGCTGTTGTTATATCAAGCTTCCATATCTATCAGAACCTCTGGTTCTGGTCTGCTCTGCATCCCCAGAATCAGAACCAAACAGTATATTCCTCTAATCTGGAACAAACTTTCAGAAAACTTGAAAACTGCTGAAACATTGAGTTCTTTTAAATCATTGCTAAAATCCCACCTGTTTAGAGCTGCCTTTGATTAATAACAACTGAAACATCCTAAAGCATTGCCTGTTTTTCAGCCTGTCATCATTTTCCTTACTCTGACACTTCAATGGAAAGTTTTTTGTTTGTTTGTTGTTTTATTTTCCTCCTAATCATGCAAAACACTCTGAATTACCTTGCTGAAAATGCACTTTACAAATAAAATTACTTTACCTTAAGGAAACCATAGAAAGGATTTTTCCAGGATTAAGAGAAGTGGCTCTACTCTG
This sequence comes from Poecilia latipinna, assembly GCF_001443285.1. Taxonomy (NCBI): domain Eukaryota; kingdom Metazoa; phylum Chordata; class Actinopteri; order Cyprinodontiformes; family Poeciliidae; genus Poecilia; species Poecilia latipinna. The sequence continues at coordinate 139,381 of NW_015112875.1, read as the reverse complement.
AGCTTCTCAACCTGTCTAAGGCCCAGACACCCTGCAGAGGAAACTCATTTCCTATCCTCCATCTCCTTCATTCGGTCACAACCCAGAGCTGGTGACCACAGATGAGGATGAAACATAGATCAACTTGTAAATCTAGAGCTTCACCTTTCAGCTCAGCTCTCTCTTCTCCAAGACAGGCCAGTACCATCACGTCGCTGCAGACGGCGCACCAGTCCACACAGTCACTCCATTTTTCCTTCAATCTTGAACAAGACCCTTGAGAAGATCTCTAGCATGTCAGCAGCTTCCTCTCAGAATGGTCTTACCAGAATGCCCCAGATCACAACACATTTGAAATCATATCTGCATTTTCAGTTGCTTCCATAAAGTAGTCATGATCTTTGGGATTCCTGTGTCAATCTGAGGGATTTCTGCACCTCTACCATCAGTTTCAATCACTGCAGAGGGAACTGTGCACCACCCAGATGGTCAGTCTGAAGTCACTTTTATTTTCAAGTTCAAATTCATTTTTCAGAATAATACAATACATATTACTGAATAATACATGAGATTATAGCCAAGTGGCTAATTTCCATCTCTACTCCCACCAACAGATTGGTGTTAAAACACAAAAATAGAGATAAAAACCTAAATAACACAATAGATAAGAAATGCATAAAACAACCTTAAACTGTATTAGGTCTTTGCATTTACTCAGTGTTGACATTTTTGGCTTTACATTTTTTTTGCGTGGAATTAGAAGTGAAAGTTCCCTTATCTTACTCTAAATTGTTTCAAAGTGTGAGGATCACAAAAGGGAAAATCCAAATAAGTTTTCCTAGAATTGAATTTCCTGGAACTGAACAGTCACTCCTAGAACTCGATGAGTTTCACTATGACTGCTCCAACCACACACAGACACGCATTGCTCTTTCACATTGCTGTCTAATGCTTTTCTTCTAGTTGCTGATCACTCTTCCTCCTTTTGCTCATTGATGAATACAGTAAGATGTTTTCTGATGCATGTTGCAGACGGGCTGCAGTTTGAAAAACCCACAACTTCTTTTTGGTCTCTTGGATCGATTTGGACCTGTTCATCCCTCCTCACTGAGCTCTGAGTTTTACTTCAGCAGTTTGCAATGTGCTGGGGGCCGGCGTGCGGATAAAATGTCTTCTGCATGAGAAGAGTGGATTGATGGTTGCTGCATGGTGAGAAAGCAGTGAGTGTACATTGATCATTTTTGGTTTTAGTGAGAGTTTGGGTGGGGCACAATATCAATAAAATGTTATGGATTTGCTGCAACTGATGCCCATTTGAGTCTTCTGTGCTCCATCTGAAACATACTTGGTCGCTATGACAATAAGTCTTGTGAATGCTCTTAAAAAGGAACTCTCACACTCTATCACATATAATGGACAGCCCACTGTGCCAGAATACCGTCTCTGCAAAAACCATCCAGCACTGGTCAGTTTTGACATTACAGCACAGTCTTAATTCTGTCTGAATTGGACCATACAAGCTAACTTTAACATAACAAAGGATCAGGAATATGGAGACCCCAGAGGGGAGAAGAAGAAGAACACCAGGGAGGAGATTCACTGATGTAGTAAAGGATGATCAGAGTTAGAGTAGTAAAGTCAGAGACAAAGGCTAGGATGAGATGGAGGGAGATGTGGAGACCCCGGAAAGAAGTGGTTGGCAGATTATTTTACAGACAGCTTTGTGTTTCTCCCCTCCACCACTAAGACGTTTCATTTGACCATGGTATCAACTTGGGAAGAAGATGCCACAAGAACACAAAGGGATTCCTCTGAAAATTACTCAACAAAGGTTGTACTTGTGTCAGACTGCCTGCGCCGTAAAAAAGGACATCAACATGTCAGGAGACAATAAATCTTCAGGAAGATTTTTTACTGCTTTGACTTGTTTTTCTGTCAACCCACACATTGTTCTTTTTGAGCTTCATCCAGAGCTTTATCTTACCTCACGTTGTGGGAGTCTTTTTATCTTTTATCTGACAAATATCACTTACTCCAATCAGGGATAATGATACACCACCGACCTGTGACACTTGTTAGAGGGGGGGATGTATGACAGCAAAATTAATTCAGTCCTTAATATTTATTTAGTAGAAGCAGAAAAAAAATGGTTAACTGAGCCAGTTTGAGACATGGACCAAATTGTGATGGTTAGACGAATCTCCAAAAGTGCAATTCTTTTAAGGTCTCCAGTGGTCAGTATCAAAAGTGTTGAAAAGCAGGAACAGTAACAAGTGGACAAGGTTAAGGCTCCTTGATGCACAGAGGTAGGAAGTGTGGTCCAATCTAACAGAAGTGACTGTATCTCAAATTTCTGAAAAAGTGAATGTTTCTGGCTGATGGTCCTGATAGAAAGATTCAGAGAGCATTGTAGTTCATTGCATATGTGCTAAAGGATGCCTGATTGGTGTACGTATGGTTTTACTTTCCATTCTCCAGTAGTCACTTAGTGTGTCGCTATGCTCCATGCAGCATAAATGTTGAGAGCCCACTGAGAGAAAAGGACAGTATTGCTGCTCTGCTGTTGAAGTTAAAGTAGGAAATATATAGAAACCTGTTTGTCTTTAGTAGGACAACTGAAAGCTGTAAGATGTGCATTTTACTGTTTTTAATTTAGCAAAATACGTATATAAAAATTGCAAAGACACAAATAAAAATTATATACTTCATTAAACCACACATTTTTTAGGAGAAAAACATCAAAGATGTCTGGAAAGAGTCATTTATATAAGATCTCCAGAGAAAAATGAAGAAGTAGCAGCTAGTACTCATCAAACTGTGATAAAGTGACAACAGCAGCTCGCTAATGAAGGAAGGGATGCTTACACCAAAACTCTATTTTTCTTTTTTACATACAGTGATTGCACATATTCAATGTATTTATGAAGATAGTTCTTTATATGATGGGTTTCTTTACAGAAATTAACTATGATAAGATAACAAATTGTCACCTCTATTTTTGAATAAATACAATAACTGCAGCTTTATTTTTTTTAAAAAGTTTATGCTTGTTTTTTTCTCTACTTTAAAAACCCAATATAAAGAACATACAAACTATTTTCCTTTGTAGTTTATGTGATATAGATCTTGTCATATTCTGCTAATTTCTATATTCATTATTACTAAAATGGAGTCTTCTAAATCTGTTTTTGTTTTTAGATTACTAGTTCAGTTGGATTCAGTTGTCTTAGGTCCTTGTTAGTCTGTTCACCTTTATTTGTAGTTTATTTGACTCTTAATTCAGCTCCTTTGTGTTAATTAGTCTCTTTCCCTCCGTTTCCCAGCCTGCATTGTGCCACAGCTATTCCTCCACTCCCCTGATTAGTTCATCTGATTCCTTTGTCATTTTCCACCACTGCCTCACACTGAGTGGATTTCATTGTTCATTGGTGGATTCTTCCATTACTCTGCATGACCCATGATTCCCCTCTAAGTTTCCTTTTCTATTCATTATTAGACAAACTCTTCAGTTCTGCCACAGTCTCTGAACTTGGATCCTTTACTAAACACACAACAAAATCCTCTTTTTTTTATTGCATTTCTAAAATTAAACTTCTTACAGATAAATCTTTTTTCTAAAGAGGTTCTAACCACTGTTATTTTGTAATTGCAAAAGAAAATAGGGGCACCATATTGGTCCCAACCCAGGGTGCCGCGTCCTCCTAAATCTGGCCGTGGCTTCATGTCTGTGTTTGCACCCTTACATGTGATATGATGAAAATATTAATAGTAGTTAAATGTGGGCACATTCTTGTTTTTTACTCTCGATCCAACATGTGAAATTTGAACAATAACAAACATGAAAACACACAAAGAAAGAGACGCGTGCAACACACCACACTGAACTTTGCAAGAGTGCAAAACTGAGAGTAGGTCTTGAGGGAACAGGAAACTGGCTTCCCTCCTCCCCCCTTCAATTCAAGCCCCCCACCCCACCCAACTCCGCCGCTCCCCTCACCTCCTCCCCCTCGCTTTCCTCCCTCCCTCCTCCGGCACCACGCTATAGCAGGGAACTAGGCAGGCCAACTTGCAGAGTGCAGCTCAGCCTCGATAGCGGCTGCTTCCAACTGGGGCTTGTCGGAGAGCATCGCACTCCCATGTGCGCTGCTGTGCCCGCTGGATGTTGAAATCGCCCCTTGCGCCTCGCCAGGAGCCACCATGTCCAACCCAACCCACGACCCGTTCTACTCCTCTCCGTTCGGACCTTTCTACAGAAGACACTCGCCCTACATGGTCCAGCCCGAGTATCGGATCTACGAGATGAACAAGCGGCTGCAGACGCGCACAGAGGTGAGTCCGCCGGACGTGGCCGTCTCACAAAAATGGGACACTGGAAGAGGGAGAGTTGGGAAGGTCCACGGAAGGGAGGGAGGGAAGAGTAGGGTTTGGAGAGGGAGATAAGCTGTAACGGTCCGTCATTCAGGAGATACGGATGCCAAAGTGCCAAACATTCCTGAGGTGAAAGTAAACAGCAACGTGTGAAGTCCACGCTGCAAACACGCAACACTTATTTTAATCTTGGGACGTATAGGTACGATTTTTAGTGACAAAATAAAATGAGTAGTGCAGGAGAGGCTTACATGTGGCAATTTAAAGTGCTAAACTGCGTTGTACAAGTGTCACCTGTGATCCACCTTAAGCGGGAAACTCCAGTGAAATCAGGATTTGATAGTTTTAATGGAAGACACAGGTTTTAAAAGGGGGTGCGCTTAGAGGAAACTGAAGAGTGGGATTTAAAATAAAGAAGTCGAAAAAAACTATCCGACTAGGCTGCAGTGACTGAGGCAAAGTAGATCTATCACCTCATGTAACCTATTTAATTTGCATACATTTACATATTGCCTGGCTTTAAAATATTTCCATAAACCGTTGGAAAAGTTCATGGAAGAGTTTCTGCTAAAGCGCAAATCCACCGTTCAACCCGTTTAAGCCAAACTTCCTCAATGAAAGTGGTCCTGATTGCAGATTTATGATTGCACATGGGGACGAATTAATTTCGTGTCAGTCTCCTGATGCTTCAAGTCGTTGGGCGCTAAGCGTGTGTGGCGTTCAGTGTCATCCAGCCTGAACCTTTGGTGATCCCACTGTGAGCTGCATGGAGAGCATCTGTCTCCGGCAGCTGTTCCGTCATCACACATGTGTGAATCTGCAGATAAAAAGTTCATCTGACATGTCAAGTTTAAAAGAGATGGACATCTTAAGCAAGAATCAATAAAAATCTTAGTTTTAAATGATCCCACATTTTTAAATTTCAATGAATTTCCTCTTCTTCATGTTTTAAGATTTCACCATAAAAATATTAAAATTTAATTCTATGTCCTAACTTCTGCTTGTACAAAAATGTGGAAATTTATAAACATAGCAATTCTAAGATGCCAAAAGCAACATATTCTTCTCATACGGTGTAAAATAAAACAAAAATATACCTCGAATACTCCGTCACTGCATATTTCACTTGCTATGCTTTCAATTTCTGATTACCATTTAAATATTTGGCAATTTGGATGACTTTCAGTCTCCCCAGGCAAACAGCTCATATAGATCTTGACATTTTCCTAAAGCTCAAGACAAGTGGTGGGGATACTGTGGAGATGTTAAAGAAAGAAAATAATAAGGAATATTTGTGTTGATGGCTTATTAATATTGCCATTCAGCAATAACAAGTCATTATCAGGTTTTTGCAATGTAATGTAGCTCTATGATAAACTAAATAATCAGCGTATTGTTTCAGCTTTTAATATGTTGCATTCAAATTAAAATTTTACATATTTGATACTTTAAATAAGTTTTTTAAATAAAATGCTTGAAACTGAAATGTGCTTCCTGCAGTTATTTTTGTCTAAATTCGGGCTCCAGTTGAGTTACTGCAGTCTCTTACAGAATGATGCTGACTTTCCAGAGGAGGAACTTGCAACTTTAAGCAGACCGACCAAGGCAATGTTGCTGAGATGCAGCAGCAGCAGCAGCCTCAGTCTGATGCATTATTCATGCAGAGCCCCAGTGGACCTCAACTCCTGTAGCACACATACCCAGAAACCAAGTGCAATCACCACGCACACAATCTGAGACGCATGGACATGTAGGCACACGTTTCCAGACGTTTGCGCAGGTCTAGGTGCACTACCATTTAAACCAATACTTTCACCTGCAAATATATTTATCTATTTCATCTTTTGTTGCTATTGGCTTGAGTTGCATTTTCAGCCTCCTCTTTGTCTTTTTCTTTCTTCCTTCAGTAGTCAGGATATACATCATGTGCTTCGTGCATATTGTTTGACTACTGAAAATTGTGTCCTATAGGAGAGAAATAAAAGCCTTGAGTTTTGTTTGAATCCAGATGTGCCATATAGCGGGGTTCAGGCTTTTAACATAATTATATCATAATTATGCTCATGAAAGCAAAACCCAAGCCACAATTTTACCTAAAACTGCTTCATTTAGTGAAGAAAAAATCCTTAACTTCATAGAGATTCTATATTTGTGTCCTGTATCTTAACTAACACGTTGAGGGGATACATGTCATACTTTCTACATGAAGCTGCAGCCATTTATGTGGTTAGCTGCTGGACCGGACCGTGCATGAGAAGTCAGTCTGCCGCTTCTCATCACTGAACTTTAAAAGACAGTTCACATTAATAAACTAGATCATGTGAGTAGAGAAGTATGAGGGTCAAACAAGCAACTGGGGTCTTTGGAGAGAAATCTGCAAAAGATATCTCTAAGGTTATAGACACTACTGCTGGGATTAAATTGCTGTTCTGTTATTCTCTGACATAATTAAACTAATCAAGTAAAAATGTATTCATTGTTTCTTTTGCTTCTTATTCTGCTGGCACATGAATTTAATATTTATCTGCTACATAAACTGAATTCATTTTTGTTTCATTTCAAAATAATTTAGTGTGCATTATACTATTTTGACTTCTGGGATCTTTGGTTTTTTTTGTGTGAATAAGCTGCAATAAAACTTAAATAACTGAAACTCAAGCAGATTTATGTGGCACGAACTAAACAAATCACTGCTGCAGACCATAATGAAAATCTCCAGCATTTAACTAGATTTTAAAAACTGGGACGATTCCTAGTAGATGTCATATGTCATTACGAGAGGAGATCATTTTAGACCTCCTTTCTTTAAGCTTTGCAAAAATTATTACTACCCTGAAACCTCTTCACATTTTATCACATTACAGTCACAAACTTCAGTGAGTTTTATTTGGATTTTATGTAATAGATCATCACAGTTTAATAACTGTATAAGGAAAAGGACAAATTATTTACTAAATATATTGCAAAGTATAAATGTAAAAAGCTTGGTTTCTATTCATCCCCATTTACTATGAAACCCCCTAAATAAAATCCAGTGCAACAATTTGCCTTCAGAAGTAATTTCAAATACGGGGTATAATTTAATCCCAATCAAAATCCAGCTGTTCTGTGACACACTCAGGTGTTTGTTGGAGAATATCGATGAACAAACGTCAAGGAGAAAGTTGTTGAAGTTTAAAGCAGAGATTGGTTCAAAAGCAAGATCCCAAACTTTGAACATGTTGCAGAGCATTATTCAATCCATGGAAAAAGTATGGCACAACTGGAAACCCACAAAGACCTGGCAAATCCCCCTAATCCAGCAGATTGGGCAGGAAGAATGTTAACAAGAGGGGTCAAATGGTTGAGGATGACTCTGGATGAGCTACATTATGCATCCAGTATGCACTGCAGAATGCATACTGGATTGCAGTAAGTTATTAATAAATGAGGTTAATAGAAGTTTCATTTGCAGTTTGTAACAAGTCAAAAAGAGAACAAGAAAAACATTTGTGAGAAGTTAAGATGAGACCAGAGTTTTACCTTTTGGGCTACATGCAAAACTCTATTTCTGATGGAAAACTATTACTTTTTAGCATTTGGAAAACAAATCCCCCAAAAGTGACACTTTCTGGTGGGTACATAATGCTTTGGGGACGTTTTCCTTCAGTAGGGACTGAAAATTTGTTTAGAGTTGATAGAACTAAAAACAGGACAATCAAAAAAGAAAGCCTGGAAAACTCAAAGGACTTGGACTTGCTCATCTTCATGCAGAAGCACTTTGCTAAGCAAACAACCAAATAGAAAGGTTGACACAGCCTCCATTTAATTCTATTTGAGAATCTTTCCCAACACTTGAAATTTTATTTCAGTGGTGCTCTCTATTTAATCTTGAAATACAGTGCAAAAAAATTATAAGTCTCTGTATGTTCAAATAGAGGTAGAGGCAGTATTTATAAAGACTTGGGGAAAGATGGTTCTGCAAAATACCGACTCAAGAGAATTGGATACATGTGCATGCCTCACTTTTCAGTGAAAGTTTTAAAATGAAAAACACATTGAAATTTGTGACTGTATTGGGTTTAAAGTGTAGGAATACTTGTAAGAGGCGCTGCTGGAGTGCATGCTACAGCGTTTTTCAGAAAAAAGCAGGTTTACTAAGTGAAAATGATGTTTAATTTTAGTATTCAATTTACTTGTGCTGGTTGCTATATTTTAATGGTCCAGTCAAAAATGTTAACCTTACAAACAGATGCTTAATGTAGTGAAAGAAGTGGAATTACTGGCTGCAACAAAAAGCTCAAACTGCACTTGGCAACCTGCTGAGGCTAAAATGACTCGGGACTACTGCTTCTGCTGTTGATATGAGTCGGTTTTTAATTGGTTCTCTTACTACGTTGCAGTTTGGCACCGCCTTCTGGAAAAGTGCTCAGAGTTGTGTGTTGTTAATCCTGCTTTTTGAAATTCTCTCAGTTGTCATGTGCATAGGTGGATCTATGAATTATTCTGCTACTGATGCAGGCAAACAATAGTTGGAGCACACTCACCTATAGCAAAATATCAAAGTAGATTATTGTAGTACTGAATAATGACAGTTGTTAAAGTCAGCAAGCAGAAACACACACACATTTGCTTGTCTGACATGAGAAATGCATTAGAGCTTCTTTATTTGTTCTGACATTTACATTTGACTGTACATACATTCACATCAGTGAGGTTTGTTTCTTAATCTTACAACAAAAATGTGTCTTTATTTAACTTGATATGCATGTGGGTGGAGAGATATAAAATGTAGAGCAGAGCCAGAGCTAATGATTGCACATATAATCTATCCTTCTGTTGCTTACAGTCAGTTTTATGTTAACTGGTCAACAATATTTCTGGTTTTCTGTTTCTGATTGTCTGCTTAGAAACTACTGCCAAAATTCTTGGAGTTTGTTCAAAAAATAAAATAATAATGGATTATAAGGGTAGTTGTTTTTATTGCAATTCCCTTCATTCTGTGCTTGTTAGTGCTGCTGCTTTGGATGAATATGGGCTTTGATTCGAACATCGACTGAAGCATTTCTTCGTGGAGTTTGCATGTTCTCCTCTGTATGTGTGGGTTTTATTTGAGGACACATTTCTTTCCACATTCCAGAAACACACACTTTTGGTTAATTGTTGTTTCTAAATTGACCTTATGAGGCTGTTTGTCTCCATGTTGGTTCTCTAAATGGACCTGCAGCCTGTACCTCGCCTCTGTCCCCATGATAGTGGGGATAAGCTGCAGTCTCCCTGCAGTGCTCAACTCTGTATTTCGGGTATTAAATTGAATGCATTACGAAACAAACAAGTAGCTATTCATTCATGTATTTAATATATTAATCAACTAAAGCCAAGGAGCTCAAATCTATGGCATAAAGGTGCTGCTAACATTCAGGTCAGTTTTGTTTTAATAGAAGCCAAACAAAACGTCGCACAATTTAATATTCTGACTCATTCATATCTGAAAAAACTGACTGTTAAAGTTCAAACCTAAGAAATAGATTTACAGTTTCATTAAGAAGAAAAAAATTGAACTTGAACTTGAAGTCCTTTGAGTCTTTGCAATAAAACCACAATGGTTTGAGGGCTGCTGTTGAATCTTGTTCAACAGAATGTTAGGCCTTTTACATAGCAAATCTTTATACTCAGTTACATTAATGATAGTAAGAACACAAAGGATTTTAGTGCGGTGTCTTTTAGGAATTCTGATCCTTGCAACCTCTCTATAAACATTTTGAAAACCTCCAGAAAATTCTTAAGTTTGAGAAAGGTACAAATCTTGTAAATCTTGCTACTGCAGTTTAGCATTAATCCTCATACTTTCTATGCATAGCCTCAGTCTGTGCTAATGAATGTTCACTTACCTCAACATGCAGGTTGCTTGAAATGGCTCCAACTAATGGCAGGATGCACTTCTTTTTTTATTGCACTTAGAGAATTGAACTTTCAGATGGCCAAGTGAGCCTTAAATATTTTTAATTCATCTAAAATGTATTTTATGATACTCCAGCATACATGTCTCAATAAACAGTGTGATGGTAAGCTTAAAGGTCAACAAAATATTTATTTGAACTCTTTAATCACCAGTCTGTTTTTTCTACTACTTGTTTAGGTTGTTTTATTTAATAATGGCTGATGTGAATTTATTTGCATGATCTCACTGGGGGCTTCTTCGAGAGCATAAACCTAAATCAGGATTAGGATCAGGAAAAAAATTTGACTAATTATTCAATGAAATTTTTTCACCGCCTTTTCACTGCAACCAGAAAAGAGCAGATTTACATTTAAGTATGTTTGTAATCTGAATATTCTTATTACAACATTTCCACAGCCAGGTTTATGTGCAGACTAAGCTAACAAGAGGAAACATTTTTGGTTTTCTTGAGTTTGTTGAAGAGCTTATTTGTAGCAGTAGTTCTATCTTTATTTTAATCTTTTTTGCTTTTGTTAGGACAAACAAGAAGAAATAATAACCTGGGTATTAAAATGATTCAATATTTCTGTTATCTGATAAAATAACTCTCTCCACCACTGAAGGAGAATAATTTATCCTAGTAAATTAATGTGACATGCTCTGTTGGGTTTGTCAGTTGGACTCCTGCATTTTAGGGAAACTTTCCTCAGTACGCAGATAATATTTTTTTGGTGTGTTTTGTTTTCAGTAACAACCTTTGCACCTGGCTGTAGTTTCATGGAAATATGGACTAATAAAAGCCAACAGTGCAGCTGATCGAATGTTTGTCTGGGATCAGAGCTCACCTTTGAACTGAAACCTCTGCTGCCACTAAAGCAGACCCTGGTCCTGTGATTACTCAGGGTCTGTTTCTATCCCAACCTTATTACCTACTCCATTCATACTTATTACCTGGCTGGCTGTATTTCTGTGCCAGACCAACTGCTATCCAATTACCTTCATTTTAGTGAATGTGAACCTGCGCTGACCTGGCAATCTAAACAGGCTGTGATGTGGGTTTGATGCCATGCATACGGTGTGACCACATTGTTTCGGTGCTGTCGTGCGGAGGGCACAGACCTCCTGCGTTTGGAGGGAGCCACGCTGATTTGTGGGGGAATTCGACACTTAAGCATATGCAAATGTACAAAGGCGGATTAACATTCAGAGGAGGAGCTTGGTCGACCTCAGCTGGTGCAGGGCCATTAGCATAGAGGACATTAATATTCAGCAGCAGAGAGCGGAGACGCAGAATAACACTGTAAGTAAAACTACAACACAGAGGGAGAAACAGGAGGAAAACAAAAGCATTTTAATGGAGCCGCTGCAATAATACCCGGCAGGCTGCATTCAGAGGCTTCGCTGCTGCTGCTGACAGTGGGTCTAATGGTCACACTCCTCCTCAGCAGATAGACATGCGATCAGTAACAATGATTGGCAGGCCTTTTATTGGATTCTTGTGTCTATTGCACATAGTTAGTCTCATTCTCATTATTTAAATGGGCCTGCAGACCTGACTCATTGGCTTCTCCGTGGAACTGGGGGAACTGGAGTGTTCATTATGGTAAAATCCCTTGTTCCTGTCAGGAGCAAAGTGGATCTGTTCCCATCAGCGCGAAGTGTCAGATTGACATGAATAGGCTTATGGTGTAGAGGTCAAGTTGGCAGTGTGCTGTTAGGTTCACATGGAGGGATTAAAGATGAGCCACCAAGAACACAGCCAGAGGTTTATGTTTGAGAATCTGCCTTCCTAAGACATACTGTACATTGTGGCCTTAATGGAGGCCTTTACTGTCTGTAGGTCATATGAAAACTGACATGTATTGAGTCTGATATCACCGTTGTACTGGAAATAAAAGCTTTATAGCACCCACCCAAGAACATCTGGTTCTTGTCTTCAGCTGGGAAGTTCACAATTGGCGTCCAGTCAAAAAAAACTGCAGTAGCTGTGATATTACTGGCTACAGCTCCAGTATGCAATGATGTAAACCTGACACCTGGGAAGACATGCTTACATCATACAGAAATTTGCTTTTAAAACACAAGTCTAGAGGCAAAAGAAAATCAGCCGTCAAAGAAGGAGACTGGATTGAGTCACAATACAAGGCTTCATGGTCTCTGGCAGTTTGCACTCTTGTTTTTTCTTAGGATTGGACCATCTTGTGATTCTTTTAGGATGATTTTTTTAAATTTAATTTAATTAAGATTCAGACATTCCTTAGAGTTGATGATTCTTGTTCAACTGATGAACGTTGGTCAGTGCTGATTTTAATCACTCAGTGATCCGTTTAATGATTATTTTAACTGTATAAAAAATATGTCACATTACTCTGCACCGATTTTCCCTCCTACACATTAAACAAAGAAAAAGTGACACAGTCTCGATATGTCAAAAATGTCGTGTTTACTTCACATTATTATAACAGCATTATTTTTATTTATTCCTCTATCAGCTGAATCTCTAATATGCTCCATTTTTATGATTCAAGGCTTATTGACAAAGAGCAGCCGTCTGCCTTTGTGGGCTTGTGAAACGTCGCTCAGTGCTCTCACATTAAAAACAAAGACATTTTGCATTTTCATAATTTGGCCAGTCACTGAAAGGACTGAATCGCATTAATCCTGCGTCTCTTCGTTAAGTCCCTGGCAACATCCGCCTCGCTAAATTAAAGAATAATAGTGCTAAAAGGTGAGCAGGCAGACTGATCATTTTGAAGGGACAAAGTAACCTTATCCACAGAAAGCTGGTGTCAGAGCTGAATACCTTATGCCTGTTTATTGCTTTTTTTCTTAGAAAGCCATTTTTTGGTGTGAAATCTCTGAATAGAGACAGAAATACATAAAATTCAATTTACCGTCTTACAGTAAGTTTTCTATCTTGTCTTATTCTTCTATGGAACACATTAGAAAATAGTTTAAACACTCATGATCAGTCACTGGCATGCAAAAATGTAATTAATCTATTAATTTTACAAAAATGTAACCAGCAACTAAGACACACAGCTTGTAGCTACTACTTGACTTTCTATTGGATCTTAAAGCTCTTCCTTTATATTATATAAAATTACTGCTTAGAGATAAATATAGGTAATTGAAACAATATGTGACCTAATATACAAAATGGGTATTAAAGATTTGGACTAAGAATGAATAATGTATAAAAGTGTTAAATAAGAGTTAAGAGTAAAACCTGATTTTCTTTCTTTTCTAAAATACAGTGAATGTAACACCAATGTGACATGTACTTATTAAATATGCTGTTGCTTTCTTCATAAAAGTTGGACAACCATGTTTGTAAATTACAATCTAAACAGGCTTGCCATTAACTGAATGATTTTTATTATTCCATCAACTGTTTTTTTTTACTTAGTCACAAATTGAAAAAAAAAATGAGGGCATGTTTATATATTAATTAGTTCAGGGATACTCAAACTGTCTTTACATATCATGGTCCATCCATCCATCCATTTTCTTCCGCTTCATCCGGGGTCGGGTCGCGGGGGCAGAAGCTTCACAAGGGATATCATATCATGGTTATAATCATTAATCAATAAAAGAAGAAGTAAACATTAATCAAACTGTTAGTTTGCGATCAAAAAGAAACCAGACTGGAACCAGCAGTGTTAGAGCTCTCAATATTTTTTCTTTTATCTTCAGCTTCACACACTTCAGTTCAGTTTACAGCATATCATGTCAGTCAAAACAAGAAGAGGGAGAATCTCCCTCTCAGCTGAGCCACCTGGCTTTTAAGGGATTGGCTTCCACCAGGACTAATTAGAGGGGTGAAGACATTCACATTTTTAGAAAGAAAGAACAAACATTCATACTAAACTTTTCCTAAAAAAATGTCCACACAGTTACAATTAACTCAAACAAAACTAGAAACAAAAAAAAAAAAACACTTTGGATCCAAAGAAAATCAAAAATACACCTCTCCTCCCTCTCAGACAATGGATTTTCCCAATGAGGCTGATTGAAAACACCAGGTTCTTGTCAGCACTGCTCATGGGCGCGCTTCCATGGCAACACATGACCCGGTGACCTCAAAGAGAAGAGATGATTAAAACAAGTAAATAAATCAAATTACCTCCCCAAACACAATACAGTTACCCAAATAAATAAGAATATATAAAGTACACAAAAAACAGCTCCTGTTAGGGAGGAGGTAAATCAAAGACCTGTTTACTTTTAAGTAGAAGCACAGAAATCAAAAGTATAATTGATGCTAACGCTACCTTTACAACTGCTACTATAGCCTAAAAGGAAAAGTTTAGGAAAAGTTTAGGAAAAAGTTCATGGCAGTTCTATGGGTACAGGTGGAGCGGAGACGGATGCAGATACAGATTTTCAGCCTGACTTTGACTCACCCCTGGTCTGATAGCTTTCAACACCAGAACCACAAGGGGTCAAACTAAAAGAACATCTTACTTGGTCAGATCTGGTGGTTGACTTACTTACTAACTCTTCGTCACCTTCATCTCTTACTTAGCTGGAAGGATTATTGACTTTTCTGCTCCAACAGCAGTTTTGTCTGCCTGGAGGTCACTCAGAGATTAGCAACTGTCAGTTCTGCTACAGGTCATTGAATGTCTTGGTGGGTCCTCACTTTGAAATTGGATCTGGATGAAGAAAGTTACTAAATGACCCTGCACCAGTTCAGTGCACAGAAGAAAAACAACAACATCTTTACACAAAAATAGCAAACTGTATGTTGCAAGCCAAAACATTTATCGCTACGTTGATTAGACGCCTCTCCTGATCCGATGGAACAAGAATTTCCAATTGGTGCACTGGACTGGTTCTGTCTTTGAATCAGAACCTAGCTCTGCTCCTCAGAAGCATCTGGAGGAGGAGATGTCAGGAGTACTTATCAGCCAGTCAGAGATTTCATGGCAAAGCCAGTGATTCAGCAGATAAAAACAACAATTTGATTGGTTGTTAAAAAAAAAAGACTATCTTTTAGGCTTAGAGACATCTCACTCACCCTATTTCATGACTGGAGCTTTTTTCATATTCAAAGGAGACAACATATGACTAATTCTATTGAATCCAAAGAGATTTACATTCACAGTTTAGCTCACAAACCAGTATTTAAAACTATGACTTATTGTAGACTATTTCAAACCTTTCCGAAATTCAAATTTTCTTAGAAAACAAAAATTTGACATTTTCTGACAAACCTCTTGTAGAATAACATGCCAGTGTCAAAGCTTTTTTTTTATTTTTTATTAGATTCTCAGAAGCCTCCTACGGGAATTAGAGGTTATTTTGACTTGATCTAAAAAGCCTGATAAGGACATTCTGAAGTGACCTTGGAAGGAGGAAAGTAGTTTTTGTAGTTGATCAAATCGGACATGTTTGTGTACATTACAGTGACCATTCTGTTGGCTCTCATTTAACACAACTGAACAGTTTAGTGTGGTACTCCTTTAAATATTTGGACTGTCAAATGTGCAATGTAGAAATATGTGGCCTTCCAGATAAAATACTCTTAAATTGATATTTTTGCTTTAGTGTCAAAAATAGCATACCCTTACAGATTTTATGATTTCTTTCCTTATGTGAAAATATATCAAAATGGTGCTTCTTGGCAGTGTCCCATTGCATGTACGATGTTGGAAAAGGATGTTCCCAGAAACTCATGAAAATGTATAAAAAAAGAAAAGAGCTCCGGTGAAATCAGAAGCGTCAGTCACATCCAGCAGGATGCTCGGACAATGGACCCACCTTTTTCCTGGCTCTTTCCCATGGTTCCTTCCAGGCCGCTCTGCCCCTCAGATAACAGAGAAGACAGACGTGCCTGCAGTCAGTCTATGTCCTGTTGTGTTCTCTGTTCGCCATGGTTGACAACTCTGTCCTGAAACTAAGAGGTCACAGGTTGTAATCTTGGATCTGAAACAGTTTGTGCTCATATTGTTTGGCGAATATTTGAGTGGCACAGTGAAAGCTTGAACTGTGGGAAATTAGTTATTCAAGTTCTCCTACTTTTTTGGCCTAATGACAAAAACCCCCAACAAACTAAATGTTTTTAATTCCCCATGTTTTGAGTTTTGTAAAACATGTTTAATGAAAAAAATCTGGAAATTCTTGTCGTTTTATGTTGCTTTTAAAATGTACTTCCTAAATATATATATATATATATTACGGTAAATGTTTGTTAAATTTATTTGAAATAAAACACATTGAAGAATAATTTGGATGCCTTATAGTCCATCAAAAATTAAAAAGTGAAAAATTAAAGTTGGCTGCTCAAACCTTAAAGAAAATCGGAAATCTTTGTTAGTCAATAAAATCTTCATCCATTATGTTTAATAATAAATTGGACAAGTCCACAGTGACAGTAAGAGACATTTGAGGCTACAGATGTTTATCTTTGTTTAAATGATTACATCAAAATGCTTAAGGTACTATTGCAAAACTAATGCTCTGGTCAATGTTACAGGTGTAAAATTATGAGATAGACTCCTAATCCCAGTGAAAGGGTTTTCATAGTAAATGTGTGTGTACACAAGATAGAGAAACAAAAGACCAAATAAAATTGTTTGTATCCTCCTAATCTTAGTCTCTCTAATCAGCTTTGTTAACTAATCAAGGGTTTATCTTCATTTCCGTAAGTCGAACAATTAGCAATCCAGAAGGTGTATGCAGAGTGGTATGACACCGGGTTTTATTGTTGCATGCAGCTTGGCTCATAAAAAGCTGTGCAACTCCAGCTGCATATTTTTACCAGTGGAAGCAGCAAATATAGAGAGGGAGGTTTTACTCGAGGGAGGTTTCACCAGCAGCCAGGCTCTGCTTCGTGCTGCTTTCTGGCTGTTTCATCATTTTGCTGATCAGCTGTTTGAGTCTAATGGAGTTTTCCATGTAAATGAGCTGAGCTTCATAATTCTGACCAAGGATGGAGACAGACTATAGACTGTAAATTTATTTCATCATTACAGATATTGTTATGGATACTGCACCCTTCTCGATTAAATCTTTGCTGAAAAGTTGCACCTGTGACTCAGTATCTGCATCAGTGATGTGTCACTGCGAGTGTTGTACAGCAGCTGATCTTCAACTTTCCAAGAGGGCTGGCTAATTGTGTATGTTGTGTGTTGCTAAAGTTTTAGGATATTTTTTTATTTAAACACTTTACCAGCAGAAGAGTTGACTCTAAACAGAATTAATTACCTTCTGACAATCTAGAGCAAGCTGTGACTCTAGAATTATTTCCTATTTTATCTTTGTGAAACAAATTCATCTGGACACACTGGCACTGTAAATGTGGGTTTTGAGTGATGTCAACAATTAGCCTCTCAGTAATAGAACATCAGACTAATTTTTAATCCAGTGAAGTTATGCTCACTATTGATCTTGTTTGATTCATGAGTTCAGATGAAGCTGAAAAAATCTAACATTTGTGGAAACTCTTAACTGCTTTGGACAAGTTCACTGAAGGAATGATGTAAGGAATATGTTTGTGTCGAACTTACACATAGGATTTAGCTACTGTATTGCAAAATCTTATTAATAGTGTGCAAAAATATGATTTATTCATTTCAAGCATATTGAAAATACATTAAACAAAAGATTATACTGTGAAAATTAATCATGCTAAATTATTTAAAATGGACTTATATATTTAACGCTTATTTACATTTTTGTTGGCAAACGGAGCCTAAAATATTTTGACAATAAATTACTTGCTTTCTCCTTTACAAGTCAGAATATGCCTGGCTATTTTTTTTTTGTTTGTTTTTTTGCGCAACTGATACTTTTCACCCCACAACATATTCTCTTTTTGGCAAGCTTATTTAAATAAATAACAGGAGTTTAGATCAAGCTCTGATTTGCTCTCTGTTAGAATGTAAGATAAATTATTTTTAATCACTAATTTGTAAACACTTGTAAAGAAAGTAAGTTCTTTCCTTACCACCAGCATTTCCAAATCCCTCATATTTCTTGACAGATGAAAGTAGTTACACACCGAATATTGTTGCCAGTGTTATTTTGGCCTGCGCAGGATGTGTCCACTGACCAGAAAAGGTCTTCATTCTTACTTTCTCACCAGCTGATCTCTAGCCAGGGCTGGTCGAGTATAAAATCAGACAGTATCACCAGTCCCTTCTCAGATTTTGCTTTTTGAAATACATCCCTGTTTATGTGGTTTCTAATATCACTGTGTAAAGCTACAGGTGAGCATCTGCATCTGCAGTGTTACATTAAAAATGTCCTAATAGTATAATATATGAAGAAATCCTGTATGGCTGAATCTTCCTTCCCAGCAGCCCGAAACCTCATTGTTTAGTGTGCTAATTAGCTTAGAAAAGGGAAACACAATCCGGATTTAGCTTATTTTATGGTATTTTTGCTTACTGAATGTTTTAAAATTTGTTGTAAGAGTTAGATTTTTATATGTCAAGGAGATAGTTTCTGATGTATTTTATTATTTTTGATTTTCAACATCAGAATTTTTAGAGTCTAAATAGATGTCTTTAGTTCTTATTTCAGTTAGGGAAACATTTCACTTATCCATATTTGTGAAATTAAAAAAAAAATCCATAATCAGTTCAGGAGCCAACGAATGACAGCAACCAGAAATCAAATACAAAACATAAAAATGTAATGCATACTCATATGGCTATGAACAAGTAAAATCCATAATTTGGTTGGTAATGCTTACTTGTAGCGCCACTATGTCTGTGTTTAATGGACTTCAGTCATTTCCACTGCTTTTGTGTCTTAGAAGAAACATCTGGAAATATACTGGTTAATACTAGTTTTCAGTTTAGCTTGACCTTTTACCCCCCTAATTATTTTTTACCCATTTCCAATTTTTTCATGAGATATTTGTAATTATTTTTGTAAACTTTATTTAATTTCAACAGTTAATAATCAGTCTCACCACAAACGCAACAAAAATACAGAGATTGTAATTTTACTTACAAAAACTAGAAACATACGAGTTTGTTCTGCTGCATTTATTAAATAGTTGACAAAAAAATCTGATTTCTTAGTATCTGACCTACTGATTGATAGATCTGATCAAGCTGATCTGATAGACTGATTTCAATCACTGGTGGAATGGTTGGAGAAACACTAAACCAGCTTTGTCAAAGACAGGCCAAAAGGGATTCACTTGGTAAATTTAGTCTTTTGCTAAATAATTGGTGGTGTGCTGTCAGGGCCAGCAGGGCCTTCTCTGCTAGCCCTAGAGAACTGAAAAGAAAAAGTATAATGTTTAAATCATGTTTAATTTTATCTATAATTTAATTTTTATTCTACAAACGAGTTGCTTATTGTAATTATTGAGATTTCACTTTAATTTCCTACTTTAAAAAGTGCCTTAAATGCATCTGGAGAGAGCAGCACGCCTCAGAACCTGCTGCACAAATTTAGCTACCCCTTCGTCAAAAATACCGTAGTTGGCATGACTGACAGAATTATCAGCCAATCAAAATTGACATACAATGACGGCATGTCCCACAGGGCACGTAAAGAACGTCACCTCCTTTTCACGTCACTGTAGTGAACTTGGTATTTACGAAATGGTAGCCGGGTCCGCTTCAACTCCGGTAGAGATAGTGACAAACTTATCAAAATCGCCTAATTTAAGACGCCCTTCAACGGATAAAAAAGAAATAACTAAAAACGGAAAATCCACACCAAACCTGGATACACTAACATAGACCAGTAAGAACTCTGTAAGGCATTTTAAAGACTGTGTATCTATGAACGCTACGAGTGGCTAACAGCTAGCACTGAGCACAACAACCTGTGGATTTTATTTACAAATAATGGGTGAGTGTTACTTTTCTATAAGCCTACATTCTCATCCAAATTTTACTTAATATTTTTCTTTTAATCGTTCAGATGTGCTATTTGAGCAGTATGGATTGATGTTGAGCTGAACTGGGGAACATAGACAAGTTTTGTTAAATTGCTGGCTGTTCAATTATATGCGCTGTTGCCTTCGTATTTTGTTAATATATACATTGATGTATTGCTTGGTATGTGCATTGTTGCTTTACTTGATGTATTTTTATTTATTGGCATATTATCGGATGCCTGTTGCTCGGTGTGGTGCGTAGTCTTTGCATTGTCCTCCATAACATGTATTGTTCAGGTATAGTTGACGTCTATTGAAGGATCTGACTGAAATCCTACGGCTCGCCACTGTAATGATTAATAAGATCAAAAAACATCTGTGGTATGTATCCGTAGCTTTTGTTTAAATCATTTCAACCCCCTAACGGTGCTGGATAAGATTATACAATTAAAGTAAACAAAACATTATCGATCTTTAAAATTTATTGCAATTATGAAGCCAAAACTGTGTAATTCCTTCGTTTTTTTTCATTAAACTTTTATTGATCTTTTTTTCTGAATGAGCAGAGATTTTTTTTTGTACATTTGACTGATATCTTGAGGAAAATATCCCCTGTCAGTAAGTCAGTGTCGCTCCTCAGTGTGTATCTGCAGCACAAGTGACTTTATTGCTTCTGTAGGAATCAATTCTGCTCCATTCTGGGTGAAAGTCAGCAGTCTTGAATGTTGTCTCCTGTCATTTTTCAAGCTTATTCTGAATCGAGTTTCTCTTTAAAACACCAGACAAATGGCTTGTGTGTATTTACTCTGACCTTTCCTACGTTGTTGCTCTGTGGCACGTATGTGAACCAGCTCTGCGACTCCTCTGCATGAAGTCTGATGCAGTGAAAGAGAGGGACAATGGGAGGGAAGAAGAAGCCCAACTAAATTGGCAGATATGAAATTAAACTTGGGGACTTCTTCAGTGACTTCATCCAGAGAGATAAAGTTCATTTCTGGGGAACGTGTAGAGGCTGTTCAAGGGCAATGACTTTCTCCCACTGCATTCATTTCTCTTCATTTCCATAATGCGTGGCAGGTGGCTGTATGGTGGCCAAATGCAGCAGCATGTATAGTCTGCACTCTAGACCCACGGGAATAAACATGTTGATGTCTAACATTAGTGTGTCCTGGGTCTTAGGAATGATCACAGCAATGGCTGTATGGAGGGAATTGCTTTACTTTGTCAGTTTAAGCACCACTAAAGATACATTGCCAATGAGGTAAAGGCTTATTCTCTCAGGGATCTCTGTCTCTTTGTATTTATTTAGCATCTCACTCAGCCATACTGGGAAAACCAGGAAATAAAACAGTAAGCCCAAACCAAGTCAGCCTAATTTTGTTATTCTTTAACTAACAAATACTAACTGTAGGGTTTTCAAAACAGTGATGGTTGTTTTGTAGCCACAATTGTATTTAAAAAGTCAAATTTGTTAAAAATAAATAATAAATCTAAGTTTTTAGTAGCTGCAGGAGCTGCTACTTAGAATTTTTATACTTAGTACCGTGTTTCCCCGAAAGTAAGACAGTGTCTTACTTTCTTTTTATCCCCAAAAGCCCCACTATGTCTTACTTTCGGGGTATGTCTTATATTGGAAAAAAATTGTCGAATGTCGAATGAACGTATGGAGAGGGGGACGGCGCAGGCGTGGGCAGGAGGCGGCGCTCATTTGGATCAGACGGAGGCGGCAGACGCGGTGACGTATGGAGGGGGGGCGGCGCGGAAGTGGGCAGGAGGCGGCGCTCATTTCGATCAGAGGGAGGTGGCAGACGCGGCGACGTATGGAGAGGGGAACGGCGCGCAGCTAGATGAGAGGAATTTCCCCGAAAAGTAAGACATATGTCTTACTTTCGGGGTACGGCTTATATTAGCCCCTGAAACCCCCGATACGTCTTACAATCGGGGGTGTCTTACTATCGGGGAAACACGGTATATATATATCATGGCAAATGTATTCATGTTCTTTGGCCTTTAAATCCCACTTTGGTTTACAGGACTGACAGACTTTTATTACACTGGCTA
>NW_015112875.1:102901-114719 GCF_001443285.1 Poecilia latipinna | reverse complement strand
CGCCTCCGTCTGATCCAAATAAGCGCCGCCTCCTGCCCACGCCTGCGCCGTCCCCCTCTCCATACGTCGCCGCGTCTGCCACCTCCCTCTGATCTTAATGAGCGCCGCCTCTTGCCCACTTCCGCACCGCCCCCCTCCATACGTCACCTCGTCTGCCGCCTCCGTCTGATCCAAATAAGCGCCGCCTCCTGCCCACGCCTGCGCCGTCCCCCTCTCCATACGTCCATTCGACATTCGACAATTTTTTTCCAATATACGACATACCCCGAAAGTAAGACAGTGTCTTACTTTCTTTTTATCCCCAAAAGCCCCACTATGTCTTACTTTCGGGGTATGTCGTATATTGGAAAAAAAAATTGTCGAATGAACGTATGGAGAGGGGGACGGCGCAGGCGTGGGCAGGAGGCGGCGCTCATTTGGATCAGACGGAGGCGGCAGACGCGGTGACGTATGGAGGGGGGGCGGCGCGGAAGTGGGCAGGAGGCGGCGCGCAGCTAGATGAGAGGCGTTTCCCCGAAAAGTAAGACATATGTCTTACTTTCAGGGTACGGCTTATATTAGCCGACCCCCCTGAAACCCCCGATACGTCTTACTATCGGGGAAACACGGTATTTTTGTGTGCATTGCAAAACATAGCGTATTCTTTTACACATAATTTTATTGACCAGTGAATCTGGGTTTCATTAACAATCTGTTTTTGTCACCTTTTAACACCATCCACAGTAAAAGAGCAATGAAAGTCTGTTATATCACCTAGCTGAGGCTCTGAATGTTGCAAAGATGTGAGCATAGCCCAAAAAAGTGATTAAAAATTAACATTCAAAGCAGATTGCTTTGAATTGTCAGGTTTTCATGATAGATTATTCTAAATTATTTTGCAAGAAATTTATTTTCCACTATTGTTCAAGTAAAAGGTTTGTGAAAATAGGAACCTTTGTCCCAACTAATGTTTTCAAAAATCTGGACTAAATGTCTAAGCAGAGCAAGGTATTGATTGAAGAAAACAGTTTCCATATTGTTTGATCTCTGTATTGATTGGAGGACAGAAACTTTCTGTAAACTTGTTTGTAGCACTTGGGATTCGATTAGAAGTGCTTTTCATTATTAAGTCCATTTGTAAATTAGCACAGAAATGACTCTAAACAGGAAGTGACAGTATGACAGGTTAGCTTACATTAAAGATGTTTTCAGTTGAACTTTAAGGGCACACTCCAAGTTTTTGAACACAAACACTGTGAAAGTGTAAAGTGAGTCACTTGGCACAAAATCTTTGCTTTTATTGTCAACTTATGTTCTTCAGTGAGCTGAAGCAGTTTTGATTTTTGTTTTGCTGCTGTGCATGTTTCTTTACACACCAGTCAGCTGCACTATGAACTATTCAAAAGCTGAATAGGATCTCAGTCATTGGTAATTCTGCAAGGTCAGGCCCTAGACACACCTACACTCTTGAAGGCTTTTCTGCCACAAGGGGCTGAAGGCGATAACAAAAAGATTCGGACTGACAAAAGCTTCCTGGGAAACCGGTCCGTGTTAAACAGAAGCAGTGGGAAAAAGTGAATGCAAGCATGTTTATAGTGCATTGTTCTCTTTGAAAGCATGCCGGTTTGTTTGTGTATATATGCATCTCTTAAGGGCATGCTTGAGTGTTTTCATGAAACTCTGCCTTTCCATTCTGTATGGATGTTTCTTTATGCCAGGACTTAACCCTCAGCTCTGTTGCTATTTACTGAGGATCCTTACTATGCTGTCCCTCCAATCCACTTGATTCCCTGTAAATCCCTTGGGTCTGGCCTGTGCTGGTGATTTGTGGTTGGCTAGTGGGCAATTGACACATTGATAAATCCCCCTCAGATGGGGTGCGATTCATTTGAATCAATAGAGCCTTATCGTCTGACGGGCGTCAAGGCCGTCACGGCTGCGACTGTGTCAGTTCACCTAAGGTCCCTTGGAGTCAGCCTGATTTGTTGCTTTTGACAACAAACATCGTCATGCCACGTGGTTCGTCAGAGAGTCCACGGGCGTGAATGAAGGCAGGATGTTGTCTGTCACTGGGTAGCAGCAAAGAGGACGGGAGACAGCGAGAGGGAGACAGATGTGAGAAGAGGCAGAGAGATATAAAAATAAAACGGAGTCTAGCAGCGGAGAGTGATGACGGCTTTTTTAAAATAGTAAATATTTAGCTTTATTACAACTTGAAATCAAAACTCCTTGCACTCTTTTTTGCATCTTCTCGGAGGTTAGTTTAGTTTCAGATGTGGGTTTCACATGGCTTGTGTTGTCTGGCCTCCAGTTTCTCCTCTCTTCTAGATCTCGACTGTAATCTGGCCAGTCTGGCGGCTCAGCTTTGCACATGTTGTGATTCAGTGTCACACCAAGAAGAAGCTGTGAGGCAGCTCCACTCTGCCTCTCAATTCTAAGTAGGACTTCATATTTTTATAGTGGGACATATACAGCTGTGGGCTTGGTCTGATCTTTGGTATCAAGGTAAATACATGAATTTTAAAAACTTAGGGTTTCAAAAACTTTTAATCCTACTGGTAACTGTTTGACGGTGTGTTGTATCTCAGCTAGAAGATCTCTGGCTCAACTGCCAACTTGAGGTGTTTCTGCATGGAGTTTGCATGTTCTCCCTGTGCATGCATGGCTTTACTTTGAGTACGGCGGATCCCACTGTCCAAAGTCATAACTGTTAACTGGTCTCTCCAAATTGTCTGTCAGTACATGAGTATAACTGAAGTTTGTTTAAAACTTCAGGTAAAAATTCAAAATTCTGCACGTTTACTTGAAAGTCACAACTGGAGTTCATTTTTGATTTTAATTATGATATTCAATCAGTAAATCAATATGCTAGATTCTTAGTGCAGCATAGTAGCAGTAGGAGTTTAATTGTGTTGAGTGCTGAAGCTAAATCCTGCTTCATGAGCATGAAATTTGCTGGTTACTTTCAGATTCCTCTGTTGTCTGCATCAGGAGACTTTTCAATAAAGACACAAACAAAACCACATCGTCTGTGGCTGAACCCTGCTGGGCCGAACGCAGCTAACGGAGACAAAACAATAGACAACGTTGTCATCTCTGCTTCTGTGAAATGCTCTCTTTCTTTGGGGTGGTCTCAGGCCTGAGTCAAATAGCGGGCAGCTGCCAAAATGAACTGTATTAAGTTTGAGTGGAGAACATTGTTTTTTGAAATGCTTTGGTTCAGAAAAATATTGAAAACAGGAAGAGAAAGGAACACTGCTTGTGGGAAAGTAGCATGCAACTAATACTAAAAGAAAAGTTTTCTGTAATACAAACAAATTCAGTAACCAGTTGTCATCATTCAGACCTAAACTTAAAGGTGAAATTTACATCATGCATTTATGAGATGCCTTTCTTAAACTCCAGCAGTGACTCCTGTGAAATGTGCTTTCTGTTTGGTTCAGGAAAACATCTGGAGATCCTTACATAAATAATTATACATAAAAAATGTTTGGTTCAGAAATTGATCACAAAGCTTTGATTCAATTTTAAATTCATTTGACAAGCTTTGTTGGTAGAACAATATCCATTATGAACTGAAATTCTATTATGTTTAAAGCCCATGCCTGCATAGGAAAAATGTAATTTAGAGTGTGTTAATACTGTGTGTTTTCTAAGGAAGGTAGAACTTTTTATTTTTAGGTTTTACATTGTCAAAATCATCAAATTGTGAAAAAAGGGAAAATTAATTTGGAATAGAATAGAATGGAATCAGGGAACAAATGAAAAGTTTATAGGGCCTTAGTTTAGTCAGTGCAGATGGTGCCATTTTTCACACTTTGTATTAAAACAGGATCTACACATTTTGCTTCATTTTTATGTTAAACTGCACTTTATGGTCAGTTTACTTATGTTCTTTATTCTTGTGTGTGAAAAAGGTTCTTTTTATATTTAAAATCAGAATGGTCACCATGCTTTACTGCAAAGATTTGTTTTGTTGCGTTACAAACAGTTCTAAACATAAAATATATTTTTTTATTACTGCAAACAAATAATAAAATATATTTACTCTCCTTTAGCAGTTCTGGATATTTGACCTGATCAAATCAGATTTGGACATTTGAAGATAATCTTTGAGAATTCCTCTTTAAACAGATTTAAACCTGGCCTTAAGACATATTGATATGTTAGAATTTTCATTTTGGGGACTTGCAAACTTTAGAACATTTTGGCAACAAATTATTTGTAACAATATATAAGAAAGTTGATTTGTTTTGATTTTCTTAAAAGTTTTTGTAGCTTTTCAGCAGTAGGATGGATGAGGGCTGCAGTGTGAGTGCAGTGAGCGTGTTGGTTACCCTTCACTTGACTGTCAATCCCGGGAGTGCCTGCCTCCTCCTGCTGCTGGATTATGAGGTGAACTCCGTCTGAATGCCGACCAGCACCGGATTCAGTCTCCCTCTCTCTCCGTCTCTTTTGTCCCGGTGTGCCACTCTTCTCTGTCTTTCTGAAATAGATGTATTCACCTGACACCACACACATGCTGGCTGTTCACACCTGCTGATTCTCACAGTGTGACACACACACAAAAGCACTCGGCATTGCATGCAGCTCATCCCCAGCGGACGGATAGTCGGGGCCGTACGTTAGCTTACCAGATTCAATTTATTTTTCAGAATTTTTTTTAAGTGAGAATGCACTCAAACAAACTCCTGGCATGTAATCAATTATCAGTTTGTTTTACTGTGTAACACTGAGGGGGAGTGATGTATTTTTGCACTGTTGGGGTGAGCAATTACTCTGATTGACCCAGTGGGAGCGCTATAATTACAGGTCAATAGTGTCCTTTTAAAGGTGATGTCTTTGGCTCAGTTTGTGGCAACAAAACAAGTGACTGTAGAGTGCAGATGCTCAAGTTTTTGCTTAAGGCCATTTGTTAATATTTTTCCAGTTCATTCAAAAATTGTATTTATTATTTGTGTATTTTAATCAATTTTCAACATTTTTGTAACCAATTAATGAAGCAAACAAATAAAATATTTATTACTTTCAGCTTTCAGACCTAATAGTTTGCAGTTGGTTTCTTCTTGGTGCAAATTTAAAGAACTGCCTCTGAAAAGTGGAAATCAAGCTTTATAAATATGTCCTTAATACAGTTTTGTAAACGGTATTACGTTTATAAAACTTAATATAGTTAATAATAATAATTTATGTTAAAAGGTGCTTCTTTTTACCATAACATTTAGCTTTATCTTGTCCAAAAGTTGAAATTTATTCCACATTTGTCCAAAAACTTGTAAGATCGTACAGTAGAGATGTTAATGCTGAAAAAAAATGAGAGTTTGCAGTGATTAAAGCTCTCGCTTCTGAAATCTCACTTGTGTCGTCCTTACCACCAGCTCATGATCGTCTATTGATTACCCGGCTTGATTAGGGTTATGTTCTGGGACTGCGCACCTCATGCTCTCCTCTTTGCATCAGGCTTGCCGCGGATGAGACACGCTGACCCGCGGGGCGCTCCGGTCACCGCTCATCAGGCCTGACACTGCTCGATGGTGACAACGCTAATTGTCAACATCTGGGAAGTGCTTGCCATTCTTCAGCTCCTGCGCAGACTGAAACGTGGGGATCTGTCATAACATGTCAGAGTAAATTAGCATCAGCTTAACGTCGCTGGTGGAAGAGGGAGGTAGGGGCATGGGGGTTATCCCGCCAGAATTATCAGGAGCTTTTCCGCAGAAGATGCATAGTAAAAAATTCAATTTATCAGAGTCAGTGCTGGAAATATTTCACAGAAGTTCCTCACATCCTCTACTTATTGCTACTGCTAAAGCTGCTATTTAGTATACTGTTGTTACTACTGTCAAAGTTATTGAAATTATTAACAGTGAACTACATTAGGGCTTGAGCTGGAGATGTGTTATTTATCTTGAGTAAAAATACTGCATGTTTACTGTATGTTGCCTTTAAAAACAACCATTTGAAATATACAAACTTCAAACTTCTAAAAGCTTTAAGTTCAGAAAATAAACAGTTAATACTGCTGTTGAAATGTATTATTTTTATTAGTAGTATTAGTATTATATTGATACTCACAGGAGGATCTCAGTAAATCAGAATACCATAAAAAATTAATGCCAGAACTGTTGGTCAAAAATAAAACTCACAGATATTGATTGGAGATATATATATATATATATATATATATATATATATATATATATATATATATATATATATATATATATGACAAAGACTAAAACAATCATAAAGACTGCTTGGTAATTTTTGAGGTAACTTTGGGAGCTGACAAAGTTTATGTCAGTTATCAAATTATGCAGGTTGCCTGAGCTAGTAGCTGGGCTGCTGTAGGGGTTTTATTAAGCCAACAATCATGCTAAAACTGTACACCTGAAACTCCTCTCTGCAGTGAGTATAACTAGGAAGTTCTGTCTTTTATGGAGTTATATGTTTTCTGATTTACACTTCATTTCTGTTTCAACAGTTTTCATACTAATTTGAATTTTGTAAAACTGTGGTTCAAACACATTATTTAGTTTTAACACAAATTCAAATATAAAATTTTCATTTTTATATTTTTTCATGTAATAAACAAAACTGTCACATTATTCTACAAAAAAATACTACAAAAGATTAGGAAGAATCAGTATTGAATTTTTATAAAGATAAGCAATAAGATGCAACGACCTTGATGAAGAATATGGGTTGGTAAATGTTTCCTATACGACACTGAAGCAATACAAACCTGTTGGTACTTCGTGATACGTCATATCCCAAAATCTAGACTAAAATTTTTGATTCCGTTTTTCTGTTCACAGGAAAGCGACAGTTTGTGGTGGGACGCCTTTGCTACAGAGTTTTTCGAGGAAGATGCTACCCTCACACTCTCCTTCTGCCTCGAAGATGGACCAAAGAGATACAGTAAGAGTAATGCAGGCATCTCTTTTTTTAAATTAATTTTAAAATTTTGTGTTTGTTAGACTGAACTGGATAACTATGAAACTGTTCCATTGTCAAAGACTCCTTTGTTGAGACATTCAACGTGTTACATGCTGCTCTTCCTGCTGTTTTAATTTTACGAGTTTTATATTTTCCACTTCATGAGTCATTGTTGTGCTAATCTGGATCTTGTGAAAATCTTCCCAATTCAATTTATCATCATTACTATTATCGCCATCTATCAATTAGATGGATTTTTATGACATTGTAGGAGGCAAAGTTGAAAACAGGTTGTGAAGCAAAGCTGTTATGTTTTACAGAAAGTCTTATCCTTGACATAGATTAAGACCTCTGTCTGTGGTGTTATTCCTTCAAATGATTTTTTGCTGAAGTAAAAAAAGACATATTGTATTTTTACTTTTCTTTAACCTGCTACTTCCTTTACCAAGTTTCTAGTCAAATAATTGATTTCTTACTCTCCCAAAATACCAAAATACCTCTATAACACCTCACTGAAAACAACAAAAAAATGTGTGAACTTTCTCAGTAAAGATTTTTACCTCTGAAACAATATTTTTTCCACACAGCATTCTGCTCTGTGTCCCTGAGAAAATTGCTATCTCTCTCTAGCTTTTACTCTGCATGTGCTTGAGCATTGACGCAATGTCACACCCAACTACTGGCAACCTATTTCAAAAAATTTCATCACAGGTCTAATATATGGGTTTCACTTTCACAAATTACTTTTAAAGTTAAAACTGTTTTAACTTTAGATTGTTTACATAAAAAAAAATTCTATATTTTAATTGGAAATAGCTTTTGATGCTTGATACTTTTATGCTATTTAACAATATATATATATATATATATATATATATATATATATAGCATTTTATTAGTATATTAATACCAAACTAATATTGGTATATTAGTTTTTATAAAAAAGTCGTACTAGCATGAATTTGGCTTTCAAAGTCTCAAGGACATTGTTGTGCTAAGGCACCTGTACCACCTGCTGCCTGTACCAGGCAGACCCAAAACACAATGACTCTGCCTGGTTGATTTTATTTTTCCCCATAGTGCATCCTGGTTCCATGTGTTTCCCTTCTGAGAGACGCAGATGCACCCGGGTGTCCAAAAGATGTAAAAGAGCACATGATTCATCAGAACAGGACACCTTGTTACGTTGCTCCATGTTCTAGTTATGATGCATTGTTGGTATTTTTGGCAGTATGCATGGGTCAGCACTGACTGATCTGTAGATATGTATGTAATAAACCACTAGGCAGTCATGTTAACCTATTTTTCTGGGTTCTAACACATCAACTTGGAGGACAACATTTTCTTTTACTGTGTAATTTATCCCACCAACATGAAAATATAATGAGGGATATTTACGTTTTCTGTCGGTAGTCATAATTCTCAGCCTGTTCAGTGTATCCTGGATGTTGCTTTTCTTTTCCACCTTGAGGATTTATAGACTCATTCATTTTTAGAACTTAAAAGTTTGTCATGCTTCAGTTTCTGAACTCAGTTTTGAACTCAAGAAACATCAGAACTTCATGTTATACATTTTGTCATATAAACTGCAAAGCAGATGCTCTGACTGAGTTTGTGATTTTGTTCCCTCCATCTCATTTGCATGTTTTGTTCTGAAACATATTGAAAATCACACAGACATAGATAAGGACGTGGTGCACTGAAATGACCAGATGTGTGAGTAGCGTCGGCTGCGTTTGCGTGTTATTGTGTGTCGCAGCTCACCAGTGGAGGAGGAGGAGGAAGTGAGAGCAGAGATACATGCAGTGGAGGAGTGTTGTTAACTGGGCTCAGCTTTGCTTTTCAAATGTAAAAATAAAAATCCCCACCGGTGTAGAGACGGTAACCCTGTTCCCCCGGGAACAGGAGGCTTAACACCATGGCGATGATGACTCACAGTCAGTTGCGAGCTTTTGTCGATTCACATTCAGGTGCGCTAAGTTGCACACATGTTCACACAAACACCTTCACCTTTAAATGCATTCCAATTTTACTAGTTTGTCGAAGAAAAGCAAAAAATTGGAAAGCGTTGTTGTCCAAGACTGTGCATAACCAACCACTGCATATGGTAATTATTAAGAAGTAACAGATAAAGGGATGTTCTTACGACCAAGTTTAGTGTTTAACTTCTGCTGATTGGAGATTCAGTCTCTGTTTGCAGTCACATCTTTGAACAGCTTGACTCTTCAAGGAGAGAAACTTTGTAGCTTAAAATGACAATAAACACACCAAAAATAATTCAAGACTTTTCAACAGTTAATAGTTTCTTGTGGTATCTAACTTAATGAATGAGAATAACTCAATATTTTGGGGGGTTTACATAATTGGCATGTTGATATTCTCTTCTTAGGATGTCATTCCATTCTGTCCCCATAAAACATTTTTACATTTAAACATTAACTGCACAAGAGCAGAAAATCCTGCATAATAATAAAAAACAACTAAACCTAGCACCCAGTAAGGATTACTGGTTAAGTTTCCTGATTAAGGTTCAAGACCATGAAAGCACCGCCTCTCACCCAATCAATACATTGAGAACCGAAACTAAGGGACTAATGTTGATTAAATGCATACCTTTGAAAACATTACATTGTTATTGACCTGTTCAGCCGAGTTTCATTTCATGTGTGTGGCGCTGTGTAGTATGAAATTAGAATGTAAGCAAACAAAATGTTTAATAAAAGAGAAATAGTTTGTGATGTATCATGTTTTTATGTAGATTTTCAATGGAAAATATGACCATGTGTGCTAGTAGGCTCACCAAATCACTGGAGGGGCCACAAATGGCCCCTGGTCACATTTTGGATACCTCTGCTTTAAATCTTTAAAACACAGTTTTAGTCTGGGGGAACTGGGGAAAAAAGAGATTAATCTGGAGTTTAGCATGTGCATTCACCAGCTACTTCTAATATTGTTTCCTGATTTCGTATTGCCTCTTGAATGTGATTGGTCTTCTCTTCCCTGTTCCGCCTGTTTTAAGTGAATCCACATTTGTCCTGAGTCAGATATCTCTAAGAAAACCTGTATATTTTGCTGATTTGTACACAGCCCTGGTTTCAAAAACCATAAAGAAAATTGTTGAAACAAAGTTCATCCAAATATTCTCAGACTGCTCTCTTCTAGCCCAAATTCTCTGTGGCAATCCAGAAAAAGAGATACGTTTATTCTGATAAACGGAAAAGTTTCATCCCAAAAGAAACCGCAGCAATGGAGAAAAAATATACGATTTCCTTCTTTTGCTCACTTAACAGCTTACCACTAAATTTAAGGAGTTCCAGATTGAAAGACTTCACTTTAACAAATAAACATAGAGACATCTCTGGACCAAATGGATGAGCACATGACATGCAAAATCAAGAGAGAACAACTAAATATTGCAATATTCATAAGGGCATTACTTTATGAAGATTTATATGGTTCTTATAATTCAGACTGTTTGCTAACTGCAGAATTGAAACACCAAATTAAATAAGTAATATAAAATAAAATGAAAAATGTTTCTTTTAAAAGTCACCACTTTTTTAATATTTAAAACTTACCTTGCAAGTATAGAGAAGTCTGTTTTTTTCCCCTTTCACCCTATGTTTTTTTTAATATTTTCCAGTTTGCAGCTCAGTAGGGCCGTGTGGTATGGCTTAAAAATAAAAAATCTAATTGATGAAAGACAATTAATTTATCAAATCGATTTATCACCCAGCCCTACAGCTCAGATACATGTATTGAAGCTACTTCTTCTGCGTTTAGTCTGCATACTTAAGCTCAGTTGCTCTCTCCATTGCAAAAAGAAAAACATGTAAATGTGCCTGCCAGTGACCTCATGCTGAATTAATCCTATAGCTTCCAGCTGTGTAAAGCGCTTAATACTTGTAGTTACTGTCATGCAGGTCAGAACAATACTGACCAGTGTGGGAAGTGCTTAGTGGTGGCTCAGAAGCAGTCATGCTGCAAAACAAAAGGTTGTGACTTACTGCAGTGGAACAACTGTATGGATTCTAAATATAAACCCGCAGGAGTAAAATCAAGAGATTAAAACCGATTATGCCGAAGATTGTTTTAGCTCCTCTTTGTCAGGTTTATAGTGTTTGTGCTAAGAAATTAAATGTATCTTTAAAACGTAAATGTATCAAGAGAAAATGTTTTAGTTTGAATTTGTTATGCAGTTTCACTTCTAAAGCATATTTATTAGTGTTTTTGTTAGATTTCATTTTCACATTTGCTTATTATTTCTAACCCGGTACATTTATAATTCCTCACATTGTGTGATGGATAAAGGCTTAAAAATAAAAATTCCAATCCTTGTTGGAATTGAATCGTATTTGTTTGAGTGGTTTGCATGATAATTACAAAGAAACATTTCTGTTACTCCAGTCTGAGGTGCTCTAATTTCATAACGTTCAGTGTAGGAAAAATTAGAAAAGCTAATTTACCTAATCTGTTTCTTTATTGCGAGGACCGGTGTTTCGTAACTCGTCTCCAGCTGCTGTTAAACGGGGCTTCTCAAAGGAAATAGCTCATATTGAAAATAACCGCTGTAACTACTGGAAGTTTTCTTCATGAGCACTCAGTATGCCTTTTTCATGCTTTAATTTTGAAATCAGCTTAGAATATTTGATTGAGAAAAATATATTTTTAAAGTCCAAAGTAGAATATCTTTTATTGTTTTATTGTCAGGTAAATATGTGACTTTGAGGGTAAGTAGTATGTGGGGTCTCCAGAAAATGTTGTATAGACTCCTCTGGCATTGCATTGTTTCCTTCTGGCTTTTTTGACCAAAAATTACTGACAGTATTGAATTATCAGTAATGGCAATGAGATGGTTGTGGTTTAAACATTTTTGCTGGACAAAAAAAAAAAAGAAAAA
>NW_015112875.1:78171-98391 GCF_001443285.1 Poecilia latipinna | reverse complement strand
AGGATGGATGCGCAAAAGCATGACAATGAAATTTGTTTTTGATGCTGAACTAAGTATTGATGATCTTTCATTTCACTAACAAATGTTATATAAAGTTATATGAAGAGCAATGTCATAAGCAGCCAATAATTAACTATTTTCGTTATCATATGATTTCAGCTCTTTTTTAACATTTGCTTACATCCATTCATTGTCTTCCATTTATCTTTTCCTGAATATTCGGCACAGTGTAAAAAGACTGCAAATAATTGAATAAGGAATATTTACTTCACTAAAAACATAAATGTGCATTAATGGTCAAATAAAATTGAGAAGAGAGTTGATGTCAATTTTCTAATTTATTCAAAACAGAAATTATTTTATTGTTAAGAAGTAATATTTTTGTAATTACACAGTTAATGTCTGCTTAATCCCAGTTTTATACGATATTGCATAAAACTGGATTTGTGTTCTTTTTTCTACTTAATCTGACGGAAGACTTGAAAAAAGCTTTAGAAAACCAAGTTCCCAATCCGCATTTAAAATGTTTGTCCTGAGTTTAATTAAAGAACATTTTCAAAACTAAGCTATGAGTTACAAAGTAAATTGTGATCCAGGGGAAAAAGCAAACAAGCAAAAATGTAGCGAGAAGGGATTTTATTTTGAAAAACTGGAAGTGTTGCTCTAATGACAAATCTGTCAAGTCTCAAACCTTCAGTCGAATCCAAGTCAAATCTCAAGTGATTCAAGTACAACTCTTCCAAGTTGCAGGCTTTAGTCCTTATTCCTGTTGGAGTAGTAATTAGGTATAGGATAAAATAATCTATTCAGTTCTTAAATATTTAAAATCTATATATCTTATGCAAAAAATTGCATTTGAATACTTTACAATACTGTCCAAAAACCACCTGAAGCTGCATGAACATCATTTTGTTTGTTTGTGAAATGGTGTCAGTGAGTCTGACATTCTTAAGAACCTGAACATGAGGCTCTTTAATCACTTCCACCTTGTACCGCTAATAAAAATTCTTTTACTGTATCACCAGTGCCTGCTAATTGTAATCTTCATATATGAGCGACAATTATAACAGAAGAGAACATAAGATGCTTATCCAGAGGGATTGTATTGTTTGTTGCCTCACCTTCTCCTTTCTAAGATCTGAGCACTAAATATGAGCTCCGAGACTTTTCTGCCTCTCATATGGCATAATATTTTATAGTTTCATTTCAAATAGAAGCTAATAAAGATGTGTATTTTCAAGACAATGTGATTGATTAATTTTAATGTCTTCTCAATGACGACATGTTTTCATCAAAATGTCTATAGTCATGCATCAATTAGTGCAGGCTATTGTTTTGTACTTTTTTATGTATAAAACTCAGTCTAATTATGTCCTAATTCACAGTGGTCTGAACACTCGGCTGGGTATCTTGCCTCGCTTTGCAGTCTATGAGGCATCTGATGAAAGCTGCGCTCCATGATGCAATCAAAGAGCAAGGCTCATTTTAGAAGAAGTTCAAACAAGAAGGAGAAAACTTTGCATGTTTTGTGGGCTGGTTGAGGGCAAACTGCAAAAAAAAAAAAAAAAAACTCTTAACGTGTTTGCAATTCATCCTGTTATCCCGGCATTGCGGTTCACAATTATTGCAGCGATGAAATGACCACAGCTAATTCTCTTTTAGCAAGCATAAGGACATAATGAGGAGGCAGAAAAGACAAGGGACCCACTTTATTACATGAGAAGGAATGAGCCAAAGCACCTCTGCCTTGAAGTCAGCGTAGGAATGAACAAAATAATGTTTTTTACTAAGAATAGAACATTTTGATCAATAAGCTGAACCATTGAGTTTGGCAATATTTTTATTATCACTTGATGATTATAGTTAGCTAAATATGTTGAATATTTAGCATCATTATAAGCACTCTAAAATCTGCATGAAGCCTAGATTTAATATCTGTTATATATATTGCAATGAAACGCATATATTTTTTTACAAAATAGATTTGTTTTCTTCCTACCAAGAATTGCAGTGAGTTGCTGAAGCATTTACATTTTCTGAAGAAATAACAAATCCAGCTTATTGATAAAAACAGTTGATATAGTTTAAAAGCAGAAATAAGGTTTAAACAAACTTCCGTCTTCACTCACTTCTCCACCACTACACCAGATTAGAGCCATCAAGTGATAAAGGATAATGATCAAGTTCTGCAATATTAATGATAGGAAAAGTGAAGTAGTAATGTATGGATTAGAGTGCTCATGATTACTTTATGTAGTAATGTTGAACAGATATCATATTCAAAACGCATGCATTTGATATGGTTTTTAACTTTTTAATGTGTAGAAGTGTATTTATTGCAGTGCTTTCCAGCCCTGATCCCTCAGGTACACTGCCCTGCATGTTTTAGATGTTCCTGCTTCACCACACCTGATTGCAGTTAGTAGCTGATTAACAGGCTCTCGCTCAGCTGCATTTATCTGAATAAAGTGTGTTAGACCAAGGAAACATCTGAAACATGCAGAGTGGTGTGTCTTGAGCATAGTTCAAAAACAGATTTATTGGAATATACATAGAACCTACTGTAGACCACAGATGTCTAAATGTTCTGCGATGTGGACCAAAACTAATATTTTAGTCAAAAATATTTATCTGAAAGATTAAAAATGTGCTAAAGTAAATTAATTGCAAATGTTTAGTAAGGGCAAAGGTCATTACATCTTGTTCAGCATAGTTTAATTAAAGAAAATACTTCCTGATTTTAATTAGATATTAATTTGATGGCAAAATGTTGACCTAAATTATTTTACCATCTGCATCAAACACCGTGGCTCCCAGGCTGCACTTAGGACAGCCTTGCCATAGAATATTCTAGAACTTGTTGTAACGTGCATTACAGGAGATGGTTTATATAATAATAATAACATGTAGCAATATCAATAGAAAGAATTTAACAATTGTCATATGGTGAAATGTTTTAGAGTATGCATACTTTACACATTTATACAGATGTGTTGCTCTGTATGTGTGTGTTTGTGTGTGTTTGTGTGTGTGTGTGTGTTGTTTTCTCTACCCGTTTATCCTTGCAGGGTTGTGGGTGGGTTCAGCAGTCATTTGGTGAGAGGTGGGGTCCAATGGATGCACATGCAGAAAGTACAAACTCTAACAGAAAGGGTTCCCAGCAGGAAGGTCCTAGGGTTTGATTCTGATTTTTTCTCCAGACTGATCCTTTGTTGCCGTGTATTATTGCGTAGTCCAGGACACTATTGGTCCTTTGAAGCTTGTAAATAGATATTTGGGAATTCTCTATGATATTTCCAGGGGATGTTTGAAGTCCACATTAACAATGTGGGCTTTGTCTTGTGTGTTTTGGTGACGTGAGCGATGTGACTAGTGATGATGGTGTGTGTCAAAGTAACTTTTACCTGAAAGCAGGACACATTTCTCATCAGACTGCATTTAAAGGAGCTGAAAAGCCTCATTTCTGTCGTCTGTCAATATTTCTGTGTTTGAATAATCCCTTAGGTGTTGATGACCAAAAGGTTGAATAATTCACAATATTATGAATTTTATTTTTATTGTTTTGTGCTGCAGCAAGTAGCAGCCTTAACAGATGTTAGATTTTCTATTTAAATAAAAATCAATAATAAAAGGAGAACAGCAACATTATTGAAAATTCAGTGTCACTTTGTTAATGTAGACTACATATGAACAACATATTTATATAAAATAGTATGAAATTTAATTTTAAAAATTGGCATTTTATTAATGTTTTGGAATCAGAAATGCAAATCAAGAATATTTTTTCTGCAGTGCTCTGTAAGAAAGTTTTTTCCAGCTTCCAGAGAACAGAGAACATCAGTTATTTTCCTGCAGATTGCCATATGAAAATGTTAATGGCCAGTTCAAGTTGGAATGATGTTTGTAGAAACCCTCACTTCACTGTTGAGCACTATATTTTTGCACTGTACGATATTAGAGTGATGTTTTCAGGCATTTTATGCATATTGATTATGTATTATGACAGCATTCAGTCCACACAGTAATTTGAATGTGGCTGTGTATGAAGTCCTACATACATTTTATCCGTTTTCATGTCTGTTTTTAAGCTTTAGCAACAACCAATGTTTGCATGTCTGATTGAATGTGTGTAAGTATTGGTTTGTGAGTTAAAGGTGTCTTGGTGCTTCTGTGGTGGCGGTTGTTTTGAAAGGAAGGAGGAGAGAAGGGGGAGCGGGTGGCGGTGTTCGACTCTGCTTTAGAGAGATGGAAAGGATTGAAGGTGTAGAGCCGTGATTGACAGGTGGGATGAT
This sequence comes from Poecilia latipinna, assembly GCF_001443285.1. Classification (NCBI taxonomy): domain Eukaryota; kingdom Metazoa; phylum Chordata; class Actinopteri; order Cyprinodontiformes; family Poeciliidae; genus Poecilia; species Poecilia latipinna. The sequence continues at coordinate 94,099 of NW_015112875.1, read as the reverse complement.
GCGGCCCTGGCTCAGCTGCAGCACCGAGGTGTAGGCTGTTACTGATTGACAGTCGAGCCCAGACTGGGAACCTGGATTGGCCACAAAGAAAGAGAAGATGGAGAGAAAAAGCTGCAGAGGAGAGAGAAAAATCATACATTCCAACATAAATATCCAGCCTTAACGCTTTGCTGTGTAGTCTGCTTCAGAATAGTTCAACACTGCCATCTATTGTAAACCAGGCTCGTCCTATTTTAATGATATCACTGACAGCTGTCTTCCTACCTAGCATGCTTCTGTGTCTTTGGCTGCAGTGGAAAAAGTTATTGAAAGCAGAGATACAAATAGTGTGAGGATTGAATGACAGTGAGGCTGTCAGAAAACATAGAATGAGTAACTACAGGAAAGAAATGTTTGGATAAGAACTTTCTAGCAGAAAGAATAATGTTTGCAGTTTTTTTAAGCTTCAAACATATAGCCAGGTTTTAAAGAAGTTTAAAATATTATAATATTGAACTAATGTGAACAATGTTGATCCGATGTGATTTTATTCAGAGAACAACATCAAAAATCTTGATGTTCCAAAAAGTTAAAAGGTTGTGTTAGTTAATTGTTTAAGTCTTAGAGGTTAGAAGCCAGGATGAGGGTGCAAATTAAATCTAAAAATCTAAACTTCACTCTTAAAGGATATTATATTTCCTGCCATTTTGTCTGATAAGGAAGCATACTGAAAATACCTTGGAGGTGTTGACTAAAAATTCTCCTATTTGTTAAATGTTTCCAAACTCAGTAAGTTTTGGCTTTAATTTGACAGATCTGAGATATAAAATGTAACATTTAGTGGTATTAAGAGTCGTCTGTGTTCGCACCCTAAAATAAAATCTGTTACTTTTTCATCTCATCCCTCTCAGACCGTTACCTCTTGCTTGTGCAGCCTCACAGGCTCATTCCTCACAAGTCCTGCTTGTCGTGACTTCTTCAGAAAGCCCTTCTGCCCTCTACTGTAGGGAGAACAAGATGCATGCAGCTCTCATAGACTTTTCACATCCAAAGAGAAGATGCCAATGCTCTCTATCAGCTCGTCAAGCCTTAGTTTAGTGGCTTTAAAGTGAGAATGAGAATGAAATTATTTTTTACAATCTAAAAAACAAGAAAGGATAGTTTTTTTTCTTTCTGTAGTTCAAGGGAGATGGATGTTGCCTCACTTAGTGCAGCGACTCCAATCGGAGAGCAGAGAAAAGATCTGAATGAAAATGTGTTTTAGCATTTCTATTGTGGTGTTTAACTGACATGCTGTACTAATATTTTGCTCTGTAAAAAACATGCCTAATGTTGGATGAGCTTTAGTTAGATTATTTTTGAATCAAATTAGCTGAAAATATGCAGTTGAAAGTTACTCCCCCCTGCAGAGTTGTTTTGTGAATCAGTATTCTGATAGTATCAGCTTGTTTTTACGCTGAGAGAAACACTCACACTCACTGCATCCCAACAGATCTCTCTTTCTCCTTTAATGGGTCCATCTTATCCTCTGATAGACTATTTATGTTGTTTTTTTTGCACTTGAACTCCCAACTTTTCTGTTAAAATCAGACCTTCTGTGTGTTTGTTTTATTTAAGGATCATCCACCAGGGAGAAGTTTAAGCTTCAAGATTTGCATTAAAATATAACCTTCTCGTTAGTCCTAAAGATTTGGTCAGATCAGTTCTCATGCATTATCCATTTGACAACAGAGGCATTTAAATGGATTGTTGCAACCATGATCATATTTATATGCCTTCTACAGCTTGTTTGTTTGTCTTTATGGATGAGATCCAAACATTTAGGTTATTATAAAATCTGAAGTACAAAGAGCAACTGAAAAAGTTTAAACCTTTTATAAGACGTGCTACTCTGAAAAACATTGAAAACAATGGTACAAAGCTGCTCATTGTCTTCTGTCACAAAACAAGGGGAAAAATACATATTCTAGCAGTGGTTGATTGGTTAAGAGATGCTGTTTTATTGTGCATTTCATTTTTACTCCACATTGGAATGTATATGTTTGAATTTGGGAAAATTTTCAGAGGTAGTCCTTTCAAGTCTGAATACCAAATGGGGAATTTCTGCTTAATACATACCTGAAAATCCAAAAAGGTTGCCCTGCACATAAAACTATAAGATAGTTTCCATATTAAACTGCTATTCTGCAGTTTTGATTTTTGGATGGTATTTATACCCTTTATTAGGAGTGCACTGATAATTCAGCCCCCATTTTTGGTACATCTACCGATACTTATTTACCTTCACAAGTGTCTGAAGATCAGCCACTGTTCTGTTTGCTCTCTCAGAGAGGGCTGACTGACAGACCCGCCCACCAGGCCACATCTGCACATGCTCGGTTAACAGTCGTCACCCCTCTGTTAACAACTTAGCAACTTTATCACTATATTTAGCAACTTTTCAGGCAAAACAAATCTGTATCAGGCAAAATCAGAGTCAGCGAATCAGGCTTTTAAAAAGATCATAATTTGTGATATCCAAAACACTGCAATCTGTTCAAACCTTCCCTTTATCAGTACTTATTTATGTGAGGCTTTGACTGTACAGAAAGATGTAATGCCGATAAGACTGATAGATTTTAAATGCTTTTCATTCAAAATGTCAAGATTTTCCTTTTTGATATAATGTTGAGGGTCTACCTGAAAACAATATGAGTTTATGGGTAAGAGTTCATATGTTTTTTTAACTTCTTCCTATTTCTTTTCAAGCATGTTAAGATTATTTTAGTGTAAAAATGTCTTTTGCATTCTTTGTTTATGTTTATTTTATACTCATATGTTCGAAATAAATAACTAAATAATACATGAATACCACAAAATGTTATAAAATGTAATCATCATTATTATCCCTCCTTCAGATGATCTGTATCTCATTAAATCTTTATCACACCTCATTTAATGAATATGTTACAATACTAGAAAGTAAATTACTCAGTTATTACAAGAAAATAAACTGTTTACAAAGCAGCTATTGCAACATTTTATAGTCGAGGCCATTTTGGATTTTGAGGTCTGCGTTAGTGAGAAAATCCAACTTTTCCACTTGGAAATCTGACTTTAAATGATCTGTTTTGTTCAAACTAATATATGAAAATTTCAATTTCTTAATAATAGTAAAACTTCATCTTTCGACTAATTATACAGTTCAAATGGATGAGAGCATTATTTTCTCTTGTTGAACTACAGTTTTTAAATGTCTGCCACATTTGCACACCGCTGCACTGCATGTCTGCTTCTTAATGTGACTGCAGCAGATTAGACAGTTGTCAGTGCAAATTGTTCAGAAATGCTCTAGGGGCACAATTCAGACACAAACCAGACATGTTCAGTTGCTGTCCAATTAATTGAAAGCATGTCTGAAAAGAGACTGCAGAGAGCCGCTGCTTTCCAGGTGGCCTGAATTAGGGTGGGAACCATTGTATGTACTGTGGCTAACAGGAAGAGGGGACCAGCTATCGGAGGGCACCAGCTGTCCATGAGGATGGGCAGGTCTCCTGGCTTCCTGTTTCTCAACACTTTGTGTGCCCCGGAGCAAAACAAAACCAGCTTTCCTTTCCAGTCGGAGAAACAATACACACCGCAGACGGCTCTCCTCTTCCATCCTGCCTTCTTTTCAAAATTTCTCCTTTTCTTTATCTTCATTTCTCTTTGTTCTCTCTGTTACTTTTTTATTTTGTTGTTTTTAGCTCTCACCCTTTGCTTTTTTCATATTTCCAATATGAAAAAAAGATGTGTGGGATCTGTGGCATCACGCCTGATACTTTCTTACGTTTTTATTTGTTTCAAACTGTGTTCTTTTCATTTTACCTAATTATATTATATTAGTGTTGGGCTTTCACACAAAATTCCAATAATAAAACACTGACATTTGTGATGGTAATGAGACAAAATATGAGAAGTTCATGGTTTAATAGGAGGCTAAAAACTTGCATTTTTTTTTAGTTTGAGTCTTTGTCATTTAATAATATAAAATAAATATGTTTAACCTTTTATGAAAAAAGTATGAAAATGATAGGAAAATGTTGCAATTTGACCATTAGATTATTGGTTTATTCTGAAATAAAAATAACAACAACAAAAAAAAAATAAATAAATCTTGACTCTGAAGGGTTTGATTTTTTTTTTCTTTAACATTTTTTTAAACGTTCTTCTCCATGTTCAGCTACATTTCTTCTCAAATTCTTTCCTTGTTCCTTTTCTTTTATAGTTTGAACAAAGATAGTAAATTATGTAGTTTGACCAAACATTTGGAAAAACATTTAAAAGAATAATCCTGTTTAGCTGAATAATCAAATTCCTGCAAACAAGTTTAAAATGAATAATTGGATCTTCACTTGGTTAACACATCTTCTAAAATGCAAATTTACATTCGTCGCTATCGCTGGTATTTAGTTTCTAAATCTGTATAAACCCCCACTTTTGTAATTCATTAAATAAACATGAAATTTGATTTCTTAGTTACTCGTACTGGAAAGTCTCCCATGTGGTCTCTTACTGTATACCTCTGTGATTTGTTTTGCGAAAATGAAATTTGTGAATGTTCCAAGTCTTGATAGAAAACATGCTGCTCATGAAAAAATGAAGAGTGAAATGCAACTCGAGCTTTTAACAGTGAAACATTTCAGAAAGCCCAGAAAGATGAGCTCTGCGAGAGAACGGAGGAGAAGTTACATCAATAATAAATAGAGTTGCACATTTTTGTGTGTAGCGTCTATACACTGAGTGTATTGACGCCACCCACACACAGACACACACAACAGGATGCAGTCATATGCATATGCATAGTGAAAGCAGGGGTAATGTCATGATGAAACAAAACATGCAAACAAGCTCTAACATATGTTTCTGCGAAAGTCCCAACACACAGATGGTTGTAGGAAGAGATGACGTTGGCCTCAGACTCAAAGGCAGAGGAAAAAGTGCTGGCTTGTGTACAAAAACACACACTTTCAGACCGTGCACAAATGTGCATGTTGACGTTCCCTGAGCTTCGTTATTGACACATGGAGTAATCCATATTTATTTATAATACAGTGTGCTGGAGACCCATCAGTCTCCATAGTCTGTGAAAGACCTGCACCACTTTACTTAAGCTATTAAATGTTTATGTGGCACTCTTTCATCCTTCAATAAATCTTCTTTCTCCACAAACGCACACACACACATGCACGCACACCTACACACACACACATGCACGCACACCTACACACACGCACTCAGACACAATGGCAGCAATATAAAAAAAAAAAATCACAAGCTCAAAATGAATATAACTTTTTTGAGCTTTGTAGCTCATTCTTTACTGAGCATATATTCAAGAGTCAGTGACAAAAGGTTTCTTTCTAGTGGTCTGTATTTATAACAAGCATCTCAAATGTTGAACTGAGCATCTCGTAACATTAACTCCATTGTGGGGGCAGCTCAGGTGACAAGAAGTGCAAAATGTTCACTTGTTGCATCTCAAGTTGGGAGGGGGGGCGTTGAGTCCCAGTTTCACACGTCATAGTGTTAAAATTACCCACAGCTAAACATACAGCACTTCATAATTGTAAATCACAAAAGAACTACATTAGCATGTTTGGTTTACATACAGAGAAATCTTTGCTTTTTCATTGCAGTGTTAATGTATAACTCCTTAAAATAGAGCTGCATTAGTATGCTTTACTCATCTGTTAAAAGATGCCAGTTTGAGTTACAGTTTGATATAAAGAAGTCTTAGAGGACGATTTCTAATCTATTTTAATTTACTTTTGCTGTCTGAATGTTTTTGGACTCTTTGCATGTAATTATATATAATGGCAGACCTGGTTACAATGTGGAGAAGCCTAAAAATACATATATTTTTATTGAAGTAGCAATAGCACTTCTAGTACTGCTAAAGTTATAAACATGTAACATTTAATCTGAGCACACTTATTAGGAAGGGTATTGTTTTCTTTCCTCTAAGAGGATTAGAGAAAGGAAAAAATGACTTTAATCTCACAGTTCAACTTTCATGCAGGTGGGAACCTGGGGGCAATCATTTTCCAGGTAAACTGTTTTCTCACAGATGTCCATCTTTTTTTTTCAGAATTTTGAAGTTAAAGTCAGAATTCTCAAGAGTCAGAATTATAATTTATTTAATTTTCTGTAACCCTAATCCTTTTTCATAGTTTCTAATTAAATAAAAGGTTCACAATTGCCGGTACTTCTGCTTGTAATATGCTAAACCATCCCTTTAATCAATAGGATGACACTTAGTCTTCTGTTAGTTGACACAGAGAGACGACTCCTAAAAACATTTCTCTTTGCCTATAGCTCACTAGATTGTCCATTGTCTTGAGATCTTCCTTATGTCATCTTCTGCTCTCTTCTCTTCTGCCAAAAATTTTCAACTAACTGTTCAAATTTGTATTTTAGTTAAATGACATCTTAACCACATGTAATTTTTCAAAAGTAAGATATATTTTGCACATTTCTGTCATTTGAATGTTTCAAGGTTTTTGCTACATTTGTGCAGTTTTCTGTGGTGGTTATTAAACGATGTAGTCCAGAATATCATCTGAAATTTCAGTTTGAGATCTCTGACACGGATCTGAGGTGACTTGTGTGAGTCGAGCCGGTACCGCTGCGTCAGATCAGAGTTTAGTTATCAGAGGCCAAGCAGCGCAAAACGACACTCATTACCATTGATTTAGGCTCACCGGGAGTCTGAGTCAAACCGGGGCAGTGTGTGAACCTCTGTATGTGTTAGCTGTTAATTCACTGTATCAGTGGAGTCTGTGATTGTTTGGTGTCTGACTGTCGTTCATGGTGGTTTTATACAGAAAGATTTATGTGGTTTAGCTCTGACTTCTGGCATGTTCCTCTCTATTTGTCCTGCTGTAGTTTTGCTGGTGGTGGGGTGTCTTTGTGTCTTCCTCCTGTGCGTGTTGTCCTCCTGGTGGAGCTTTACCCTGGGGGTCTGCACAGCTGGGGGGAGGGAGGTCTGCTGAATTATGGATGGAGGTGAAGAGGGTTGCCCTGGGGGGGTTAGAGGGGGGACATACACCCCTCCATCCCGAACACTTCCGATTTTTGTCCACCCCTCCCCCCTTGCCTCCTGCTCACTTCGTTACCCAAACAGTCACCATCCATGCGTGGCCTGAGGTTGGATGAGGTTGACTGTGGAGGATTCTCTTTCTCTGTTGTTACGCATTTCTTCCTTATCACCTCCTTTCCCCTTAAAGTGGAAAGTTAAAATGACAGAACTTCATTTTGCCAAAAATATTCGGTGGATGTCGAGAAAAGAAAAAGCAGAAGAGTATCGTTATTTTGTTTCCACTGTGTGTTTCTGACGGTGAAGCAGCTTCTTATTGCTGCAGTTTTATTTTTTTATTACGTCATTGAATGTTTTGCAAAACAAATACATCCACATATTATAATATAGATTGATTACACTCCCACTGTTGTAATTCAAATGTTTATTTTAATTTTCATAGTCTAAAGCTAATAAAACACAAAGCTGAGTTTTTAATTCTAATATGACAACATAAGAACAAATAATACAGACACACATTACACTAGGTCTGCCACAATTACAATTTTGCTGGATGAGAAATTGCTTGAAAAGTAAATATTGCGATAAATGATAAAAATGTTGTTTTGAGACCTTTTGCCATTTGTAACCAGGTTGCTGTGTATTGCAGCCCAGGTTCCTCTTGAAAATGAGATCTAGATCTCAACAGGGTTTTTAAGTAAAGGAAATTAAAAACAAATTGCAAGTACTATGTTAATAATGGTATAATAATGCAAAGTCTTATCAAAAACCAAAAACCTTTAATCTTGTCGAGTACTCTTCCCTGAAAGTGGAAGATATTTTAAATATCCAGAATTAAACTCGACAAATTAAAACAATGTTTAAAATGAAATTACAAAACACAACCAAATCCATAAAGTGGATTATGATGCCTCTGTAAACTAAATTGCTCTTCAAAAAATAATAATTTATCATGCAATTAATTGAATCATTGCCTATTGCAACAGTCATCGACTCCCTTTACAAGGAGAGTAAACCACCAAAGTGCATTGCTAAAGAAGGAGGCTTTTTGTGGAGGGCTGTATCAAAGCATATTAACAGAAAGTTCAGTGGAAGGAAAAAGTGTGGTTGAAAACAATGTGAATTAACATCTCTAACTTTTCAGCGGGACTTACCACCTGCCCACACGGCAAAAAGTACTATCTGATTTAATAACCTTAGCATCATTGTTGGTCAGTTGTCTCTCTTGACCTAAAGAATCTACAGATTGTTGTAAAGAGGAAGATGAGAATCAGACGTAACCACATGGATGGGTTGAAAGCTGAAGCAACCTGGGTTTCCTGAACATCTCGGCAGGCTCTGGCTGACTGTCTAAATTCGGAATGCGTGTACTAGTAGCATACCTAGAGATACTTTTCAATAGGTTGACATTTTCATGGTAAAAATCTATTTACCGGTAAATTGCTGACATTAATTAACTTTTTGATTATTTATTGAGCACTAATGAAACTTTCTTTAATTTGGATTTTATCTTTTTGCCATCATATTTAAAAGTTTATATTAAAGTTTACTAAACTAAGAGTTTCAATGAAAAGTGGCAATGAATTTATATAATATGTGACATTTTCTGTTTATGTCACCAACACTAATTAATATCTACAAGGATCATTCATCTGTCAGCTCTAGAAGCATCAGGTCCTACATGTTCTCTATTGATGGCATTTATAGATTCAGGCGTTAATCGTTAGTATTTTCTGTCATTCATTTAAAAATATTTGTTCGGTAACACTAGAATGTAGATGATTATGTTTTTACTGACAGCAGAAAATACTTGTTTTCATAAACTCGTGTTCTTATGTGTTACGAGATTGTTAAAGGAAGACACCAGTTTTCAGAGAAACATGCTTCAGATTGATTTTTTTATATCAGCAAAAGCTGGAGGAGTGATTAAAAATGAAATACATTTACAGGGTTTATTTTCTTTAGAACAGTGCCTGTTTTCCATGAGCAGAGCAGGAACAACCAGAGTTTCCATCTGTCTTGCCAAATTTATATTTTTTCCATCTGTATTTACTACCAAACAGAATTTATCTTTCTTCACTTGCTCTAAGTCAGCAAACTTTTTTAAAAATGGCCTTCTGATTTCATATTGAGGGAAATACTCGCATAGTTTTGCAAATTTCTGAAAATCTTAATCAGGCAAAAAGCGTCAGAGAGTCCAGCTCTGTTTGCAACAGCAGCTTGAAGACGGTGAAGAAATAATTAGCAGGATTGTTGACTTTACAGTAGGAACTGTTACTGTTTTATATTCAGGAATCAAACCCTTTGCTTCATTTCAATAGTTTAACAAACAGAATCACTTTGTCACATTTTGTAATGTGCAGCTTTGCTTTATAAACATCCACCTCATTTAACCCCAAACATTTTTGGGTGTTTGTGATAAAAAGTTACACCGCAGAACTTGAGGTACAATTTGTTTTATGGATTCTAATGATTAATAAAATAAATAATAATAAAAAATATTTAAAGCAAAGCAAGTTATTTGAATATGAAAATTAGCAATATTGTTTAAGTTATTGTAATAATGATGTTTTTAATTAATAACACAACAACTCAAGTTACTAACCAAATACTCAGCTAGAAAAACTTGCCTGCAGAATTTTATGGCACAATTGTGTGTCATAGCTAAGATTCATTTTAGCTATGAATCTGTGATTTTCCTGGTAAAAGCAAAATCACAGTAAAAACTGTATTTAGAGAAACATAGCAGATGGTTTTTGTGTGTTTTTGACTGAAAGCTAAAAATGAATGATGATTTCACGGTTGCTGTTCTTCTGTACGTATTTAATCACCATAGTTTGAATGAGGTCAACTTTACACACTTAATTTCAGTCTCCCAGTATCATGTTACAGACCTCACGGCTCCTTTTCTTAAAATGTAATCAGGGACACCAGTTTGCTTTATCTCACGCATGGCAGTGCCATAATGATGTGGTTTAGTGTGTGCATGTGGACAATGTGTTTTAATGAAATCTGTAGTTCTATTTTTTTACTTTTTTTGTTTACCTCACAAAGTAAAATACAGCAGCTTCTAAAATGACAGAGAGAGATTGAATTAAAGTTTTATGACTGATGAATATTTCATGTTCTGGGCAGTGATTCCCACATTCTGGTGTGTTCATGCTGTAGTGTGGGCACTGATGTGCACAGATCTGCGTGCACACGTGTGAATTTCTCCTAAAATTCAGGCTGCCTGGTTTAACCCACTAGATTATATTAGACTCTACAATAACTATGTGGATTATTTTGTATTTCTGCCAACATTTAAGCTCACACTGGGTTCGGTTCTGTATCCTGCATCCTCGCCTTCTTAGAAAAAAGTTTTCACTCTAATGGCATTTGAAAAAGTTTGGACTTAATTCTCCTACGTATTTGCAAAGTTGCCTTTTTTAAACTATTTTTAGTTTCAGTTGAAACTAAAAATACAGCATCTTCACTATTGAGAAGTGTTTATTTAAAATAGATTAGTTTTCTTAAAAAGCACCTTTTCAGGGTTGTACCAACTCCTCCATGTCATGATATATTCCATATCCTACAGTTTAAGTTTAAAACTTTTAACTTACATGCACTTTTATTATGCGTGAATATGAATACACCCTTATTTGTATAACATCATTTTGCACAGAAGCTACAGTGAGCAGTTAATTTAGAGCATGTGTGAGTAAACCTTAAGTACCCAAGCTGACCAAGTTACATGTTATTTAAAGCACAAGTTTTTAGTTGGACTCTGTACTCCCAATGAAGGAATCGTTATTCATGAGTTCCTTTTTTCAGAATTATGAATTATGGCTAAAAACAAAAACCTTAATTTCACCTGTTAAATGAAGACATGGACCTGCAAAGGAATATCACACAGGTCATCTGTGTGATATTCTCGTCAGTTTTATCGACTATACTGACTATGAACGAAACGATTCCAGTTTTTAGTTTTTCAGAAATAAACGGTATACAGTAAACACATATTTTCTTTCAGTTTTGTCTGCTCATGTTCCATATGAAGTACTTTGTGACAGTGGTGTTTGTCAAATCCTTGACAGTGAGTTAACTTGAGCTGACTTTATCAGTTTGCCAATGATCTGATTCTCCCCACGGTTGACTCAGGAATGGCAGCTTCTGACAGGTATTTAGATAAAGATATGAGTTGATGAAGACATGTGCATTGGCCAATCAATTTAGGTTCTCATCAACCATTGATTAAGCCCACGGATCAATATGTCATCCTGGTTTTAATCGTTGCATGTTCCTCCTCACCAGTCATCAACAATGGAATACACTGAGAAGAAATAATCAGTTTTTAAATTGCATTTTTTAGCTCAGTGTATTGAAATAGAGCACATTATGTGAATCTAAGCAAGCAATGGTTTATCCAGCCTGCCAGGAAAACATGCAAAGCTCTATGTAGAAAGACACCAAGTGGAGAGTGAAACCAGGACTGTCTTCCTGCAAGACAACAGCAACAAAAGTTTTTAGAAACCTGAAAATATTAGCATACATGTATCTTTGGTTAAGGTTCTACTGTTTTTGTCTTTTGTAATTCTTCTAATGTCACATATTCTTTATGTTATGAAGTTGTGAATTTCTGTGGTTATAGGAAGACTTTCAGTAACTGTAGGATTTGAAGCCTTTACTCATGGGACGTTATGTCTGAATCGGGATTCTTACCACTTGGGATTTGAATTCCCTGTGAGGAAGTTCAAAGTCTTGGGACTGGAATCAATGGAAAGTAAAATGTCTTGAAAGAGCAGCGCTAGACTGTTGGGAACATATACCAAATACTACAGTGTAGTCTGTAGTTTAAATTCTGCCCTTTTCACCACAGTATGCCATTTTTTGCTCTAACCTTAAGAACATGAACACTAGCTGGCTTTAGCACTGTGGCAGGAATGGGCTGGTATAAGATAACCTGGAGCAAAAATATCACAGTTTTAATGTATCACAATTTTTATTCAGAAATACACAGAAGGTTAATAATAGTTCCATGTCAGATATTACAATTATCGTAATATGTATAGCACCTGTTTGTTGTTATTTTAATAAGTTAAAGCAAAATTATAGCAAACTTGCTATAGTAGTATGTTGAACTTTTTTTCATTAAGAGTAATATTCTAACTTGTTGCCATCTCACTCTTCATGAAGTAACCATGATTAAAACAAGCTTATTAAAGCTCCTAATTATTTGGCAATCTATTCGGGGAGTTAGTCTGCTCTTGGCTGCTTAACAGACATTCAACTTTCAACTGCAGCTTTAAAGCTTCTGTCTGCCAGCTGAGTCTCAGTGTGCAGCGACAGGTGGGAGAGTGGCAACACTGCCTTACTATACTCTATACATGCATATATATATATATATATATATATATCAGTCCCTCCAACACTTTTAGTTGGATGTAATGAAAAATCCTTTAAAATATCAGAACAGAATAATAAAAAATGTTACTAGTTTCTCGCTTACTTTTTGTCATGCCTTCAGTCCCAAACAAAAACAAGAAAACATGTTGAGGATAAAATGTGAAATAAGCAAGTGATCTCGCTTTCAAAGAAGGCAAAAAGAATCAGACAACTGGTTCAGTGATTCGCCTAAACATGAAATGGTCAAATAGCATGAGGACCTTCCTGAAACCATCCAGAAACATCTACAATGTCACAGTGAGTCCCAAAGTAAAATCTGCCTGATGGAAACAACATATGGAGCTTCAATTCAAATGCAAAAGTACTTTATACCAACAAATCCAGTTTCAGTTTATATTATATTAATGTATTATTAAGTTAGTCAATCAGTATGATTTATAGCAATGAGCTTGACTAAATATTAAAAATCTTATTTGTCCAATTAGCTGGCATGAATTGGTTACTTGAATTGAACTCCAGACCTTCTAGACTGAAAAGTGCCTTGCTCTGAGTCATTAGGCTCAGCTAAAGCAATCAGGTTTTTGTCTGATGAATATATGCAGATTGCAAATATTATGGATCATCCCCATCTCTCCTGGCTCCCCTTTTCTCATTTTCATCCCATTTTTCCCCTTTCTGCAGTGCAGAGAACTGCATTTGCTGCATAATCGCCCACTGAGTGCTCCTGACTTTCATGTCCCCCCGCCAAACACACTCGCGCACACACACCTACACACATGCGCTTCTTAATTTTGCTTCATAATATAAGTTACTACATCGGTGTGTTGTCTAACAAATACACGCTGGAAACACTGGCAGTACAGCACAGACAGATCGCAATGCTCTGAGTTAAACATTGGATTTTCAAAACAAAAAAATATTAATTTTATGTGAAACTAAACTAATATCAGGTCTGATTAATGAAGACACAAGGTTCTGTATGTTTTTTTTTTTAATTTAAAATATTGTGTTTTAGAGGAAGAGGTCTCTTCTGCTCTGTAACAAATAATGTAAACAGTCTCCCTGTCTTTCATTTTTTGCCCTTACTCACCCAGCCCACTTGAGTTTCAGCCTGTTTGAGACTATGCAGTTCATTCACTGACATTCTGGGGCTGTTTTAACAGAAGACTGCAGTATTTATTCTTTCTTGTCATTTCCAGTATTAAACATAAAGAACGTGGCTATAAAAAGTCACATTTTCATTTGAGTTGACAAGCAGTTGATGTTTTGTATTTTTCTGTTTTAATTTTGTAGTTCTGTATTTACAGTCCATCTTTACATTTCTGTGCACAACTACATACAGAAGATTTTACTGAACATGCTTCTTATTCATTTATGTTTTGAATATTGTCACCATTTATCCTCCAAGGTGGAATGACGATGCAAGAGAGATACTAAATATAGTTCCCTTAGCAAGTCGTAGATAAGTCTATTTTCTTGGCATTAACTAAAATGTTAAAGATCCATTTCAAACCAAAGTTGTGTAACTAAAAACTAATGCATAATTAACTGGCTAAAATTATTTGGACGTTTATGTAAAAATGTGTGTATTTAAACTTCTAAGTGGGACTGTGTACAAAACGAGCCTTTTGTTAAATTTTGAACATTGCTGTATGTTTACATGTATTTATTTCTGTCTATACATGTGGGTGTGCATATTATATCAAGCTTTGTCTGGTGTCCCTTGGTAGATCATTACTGTACTTTCATAGGCTGTTTGTCTGTGTTTATGGATGTGCTGTATGTATGTGAGGTTGACTGTGGGTAATAGATTCAGTAAATTCACAACATATTCTGTCGCACTGATCCTCTGCATCCATATGTATCTTTTTTTGGACTCTTACATTTATTTTAATTGCAACCTACCTGTTAACAAGCTGGATGTTTGTGCATCTCCAACTTCTTTATTGACAAATACAGTTAGATCTGCCTGAATGTCCTAAGGTTTTAGTGATACAATTATATTTCAGATAAGATCTGGAGTAAAAATGAGCTAATACCCAAGTTTGATATGTTTATTTGCTAATTTGAATTTTCAGCTTACTTAGTAGTGTGTAAATTGTTTTTTTGTGTTTCTATTGTTTAGCTATTTAATAGAGAGTAAATATTGATTGATTAATAACTATAGTGAAAAAGATGTATGTCCATTGTAATACTGTAAAAAGGCAGAATTTATAAAGTGCTTTTCTCATCACTCTGACCACTCAAAGGTCTTTAAACTAGAGCTACATTTACCCAGTCGAGCTCACATGTCCACACAGTCATACACAGATTGACAGGCATATTTCACATTGAATATAAATACAAAATAAACACAAAATAACTCCAGAAATATTATTTCATAGTATTTATATTTAATAAAGTTTGGCTTGATAAAGTTTCCAATAGTTTGTTAAAACTTTCTTTCTTTCACCTAAACCAAAATAAAACGTCACCTAATTTTATCTTTCATATGTAATTTATAAAGTAAGTTGAGGAGGACATTGATGTCTTTAAAGTTGTTATGCTCTTAAAAAGTCCTGAAAAGTTGCAGGAAACTAGAAATGCGTGATTGGATGTTTTTTTTTTTTTTTTTTTTTCCTTTAAAACTGCAATTTAAAAGTCAGGGCAAAATTGCTTGCTGGTGTTTTTTTTTTTTTAAATCAAATCTTGTTTAGGTTTTATGCAGTTGTTATTATTGATTAAAACTGTTTTTAAAGGCATACTGTAGTTTCTACTACATCTAGCAGTGTCCAGGTTGAGCAAGCATTTTATGAAACTTTGTGTCAAGAATAATATTCTGAACACTACACAGTGTTAAGTGAATTTAAAATACACCTTGCTATGCACAGTGAATGCATGTATGTGTTTGCCAGTGTATTATGTCGGCTACAAACCCTTATGTTTTCTGACGCCTCGCTCTGGCTTTGGAGTGGAAAAAACCCTCTCGCTGTCTCGCTGAGTGACGCTGCTGGCAGGAATCCTGGGTACCGACGGGGGGAAACAATCCCAACAAAGTGCTATGAATTAATGTGACTAATTAACACCACGTTAATTATTTGCAAATTGCATGTTTGGGTACACATTACTTGAGAGACATATGCTGCTTGTCGTGTTCGTCCAAACAAGTGCCAGCTAATCTGTATCTCTGGAGTACCCCAATGACTGAAGACGGGCCAATCAGCACAGCGGAGGAAAATAAAAACACGAGAAGGAAAGTGAGATGAAGCAAAGTGCAGAAGAAAAATAAAATTGGAAAGAAAGTTTGTTGGGTTTGTAGTTCTTCACGATAGGTAGTATGTCTTTAACTGAAGGATACAATATGTGCCCTGCTTTAAAAGGTGCTCCTCGTTCTGTCTTCCAAGTCAAAGTGCAGATTAAGTTTAATCCTGTGATTGATGTGTGTTTGCTTATGTTTGCTCTCAGTTGAGAGTTTCTACTTTCAGCACAATTCCTCTTTTCATTAACTAAAAATTATATTAAAGTGAG